>NC_025699.1:2300893-2452021 GCF_000633955.1 Camelina sativa | reverse complement strand
GAGGATGATGAGTTAGCTGATGAAACCGAGAGATCATGGAGAAGTAAAGGTAAAGAAGCTGAGAAGAAGACGATAAAGGAGAGAGAGAGTGAGAGACTAGATGAATTGTTGGAGAAATGTAACTTAGTACAGAATAGCATAGCCGAGAAGCTCTGTATTTACTTCTGATTTGTTTCATTCAACCCTTTGTTTAGTGATTGTTGTAGCATGTCAGTTTTTGTCAAAATACGTGTCATCAGTTCGCAGTCGTTGGCTCCCCCATACGCAAATTTTGGCGCGTGAAACTACAACGAGCGCGTGAAACTAAAAATTCTTAGGCGCTATTTATAGTTACATTACTAAATTTGTAACATGATGAAAAATTTATGTCTAAACCCCTAAACGGCTAAACCCCATAGATACGGTCCCTCTGGATCCAACCTCTCGGAGGTACTCTTCACCACCCTGCCATGTTTCATCAACTCTGTCGCGCAGCACAGTCCATCTCTTCACATCTTCACAGTTCAAGGTGACAACATGGTGAGTTTCTCCTTGCCACACCAGGGGAATACACAAAAGTCTTCTTCTTCTTGTTCTCCTGTGACAGTAATCTTATTAAATAGGCCAAAAGGCCCGCATTTACCCTACCAATTTTGATCCACGGCGACACTGCTTTAGATTGGTCATATATGAAGGAATTGCTATAGAGAGTCTCATGTCTTTGTAAACAGTATTTCTTGTTTCTTTCTGTTGTTTTCCTTTAAATCTAAAGGCAATTAGTTGATGATTTCTAGTAAATCATCGGCGGGCTTTTTCAATAATGTTTTTTCATTCTATAATTTGGAAAAAAACAAAACAAACATGAAAAACTTGTCTGTGTCGTCAATATCTTATTCTCAGCAACAAGCAACGTTTTAAAGCAAATAGCGTAGTAAACACGTCATTTACTCTTGGTAAGAGAAGCTCATATACGAAACCGAGAGAGAGAAAGCATTACTTTAAACATCTGCTATATAGAAGGAATCTGTGACAATACAGTACAGAATCAAACAAAGGGGCAAATAGGAATTTGAATCATTCATTAAGACAGCTTTTTAATCTGTACAATGATAATTGTGATATCATCTGTCCTATTCTCATGTTCCAACCACAGTTTGTACGATTCTGCTGCCGCTGCAGCACATCCATCGCGCGGATCAGCGTATCTCCCCACCTGCAAAACATCATTCCCAACCACATTCAGACCACAACACAACTATTAAAAACATGATTCTACATAAAAACATATTTTGAGGTCTCCAAAGGGTTTTTGTTGTTAATTCTTACCATATCAACAACAGCTTGGCTTGGAAGAAACTCGAAAATCCCATCGCTAGCAACAACGAAAAACAAATGGTTAGGCGAAAGATGAACCATTGACACTTCTGGTTCCGCAGTAACTCCAATGCTCTCAGCTGTAAAATCTCCAACACTCCTTGTGAAAGCAGTTCCCGGATACATCCCGTTTTGTACCCAAAGTCTCGGCGGATCCCCTCCTTCGCTCTCTTCGTTAGCCCATGTCTGTATATTCGGATCTTTCAATCCTTCCACTTGATCAACACTCAGCACTCTAGCTCCACACGCTTTCACCCTCTCGCATTCATCTTTCCTAAAAGGCGTTTGATCATAAGACAAATCCTCTGCTAAAATCCTGTTCCTGTCTTTAACAGCAAGAACCGCCCTCGAATCCCCTACATTAGCAACATAAATCTTATCCCCAACAACAAGAACCGTAATGGCAGTAGTACCACTCATCGAATCATCGATTTCACTATCGTGTAACTCCTCATTCACCCTTAAAAACGCAGACTTGTAAGCTTTCTCTGGATCCTCAAGCAGAGTTGGGTCTTCAGACAACATTTCAACAACCCTCTCCTTGACGAAATTGGAACACTGCGTACCGAACACGCCGTGACCATCAAACACACCGAAGAAATGAACATTTGGGTTACCTTGAAGCTCGGTTTTGATGCAGTAAGTGTCTTGATTCTCTTTATCAGGTGAATCAGGGTAATAGCCTCGCTGAGATAACACAGAGTAAACCATGTCGAAATTAGGAGAAGGAACGTGAATAGATCCAAGAGGTTTCTGATCTTTCCCTTTGACAACACCATTGGCTCCAACAGGTCCACGAGAATCTCCATCTGATGATGACGATGGGTACCGGCTACAACATTTGCATTGAACACAACCCATAACGCACAAGAACACCAAAAAAAAACAGAATTCTAAAAAAAAATCGCAACTTTTTTTATCTTTTTAGCTCGGAGGGGTTAGAACAAGAAATCTCCAGGGTTTTGCAGATGTCATCGTGTTAAACGCGGCAAGGAAAGAAGCAAAGGGGGAAAGAAGAGATTCACACCTAAAGTTAGAATCTTTTTGAGATGGAGAAAACAGAGGAAGAGGAAGAAGGGAAAAGTTCGTAACTTTATCTTGTTGGGGATGGTTTTGTGTTCGAATTCTTCTTTCTTACACCTTCGTGGTCTTCCTCAAACCACCCTCAAAAGGGTTATTTCGTCAACAACCCTTTTAAGAGAAAGCGTCAAAAAAATTTTGAGAGAAACCCTAAAAAGTGCAGAAGCAGAGATGAATTTTGTTCGAAAAGAAACAAGAATGATGAAGATGAAGAAGATAGATAGAGAGAGAGAGATGAATGTGGTGGGTTTGGTGGATCCGACGGATGATGGAGTACACGGGTGGGTTTGGCCTCTCTGCCACAGCCGCGCACGAATTCCCAAATCAAACCAAAAAAACTCTTTTTTTGACAAAATCGATGAATATTATTTTCTCTTTTTTTCTTTTTTCCCCGAGAGAGACAGAGAGATGAGATTATTCAACTTTTCTCGTTTGTTTTACCCCCGTAACGGGTCGGGTTTCTCGACCCGATCAATAATAAACCTAACGGGCCTGACGTCTTATTGGGCCCTAACTAGTTCGGCACATTTCTTCTTGGGATTTTTTGTTTTCTTTCATTCATAAGAACAAATGAGCAAATTGATTAAAACTGATTTCTTAATTCTCAACTAATAAAACTATAACATCTCTCTAATATATAACATGGTGAGTCCAAAAAATTCACAGTGCAACATTGAAGTAGAGAAATAAATCTTGTAGCAGAAAGATTCGATTTGCGATTTCTATTTTTTGTCTTATCTGCAAATGTCTATTATTGGTGAAAGAATAAGTTCCAAGTCCTAACTCAAATTTTTCTATTTGTCGCAATGACGAGTCTTACGTATACAACTGGCGTTTACCAAACATCGTATCTTTGTCGTTTTTGGAAAAGCCAACTCACATTATCAGTAATTGAATGCACTTTTTTTTGTAATCGAAAGATCTTCTCTGGTCCATAAATTATAATTTATTCTTGCACACGTATTCTTCTTAATAGCTCTTCTTCACATGACTACTACGGTTTTGTTATGTCATGTCCAAAGTCATTGCTTACACATTGCAGTAGACCAGTTCAGTGTCCGTTTTATCTGTAATGAACCAAGTGTATACTAAATTATGGATATATGCAGAGACACTAGTTAAGCTTTTCACCACTAAGACGCTGAATATGTCCGATCCATACAACATTCAACTCTCTAACTTTGAAATGCATAAGAATATTTGTTGTTTGTGATAAAAAGTTTGTTATTCTATTTTTGGTACCAATTTCTTTTTTTTTCAAAAGTTTTCAGCCGGCGCATTGAACTAAAAAGGATATGACAGCAAAGCAAATAGATCAGTACAATCTTGTCCTAAAAATAAGCCATAATTTTTTTTTTTTTGTCCAAGAAAAAACATATACCAGTTTGCTAAGAATCTAAGGAAGAAGAAACAAAATCTAAAAATTATCTCCGGTTTCATTGGGACAAAAACAGACTTGTCTTGTTCCTATTTCATAGGAAATTTAGGATTCTTTTGAGACAAAGATTGTGTGGGAGAAACAGTCCGAAGTTCAATCTCTTCCCTACATTTCGACTGCTAATAAAACAAGCCTCTCCCCAAACCCTTTATTCTAGCCCCCTCCCTAAACAAATGGCTCTATTAACTAATTCATCTCTTTAACTTGTAATGATAAACCCTTTTTTTTAATAAAAAATAAAAAATAAAAAAAGTGAAAAAAATAATAAAAGAGTTCACCTGAGAAATTAGGTTCAGGATGGCCTCAAGGAGCCTCTCCTATACACAACTCCTAGGCCTCCTGTCCTTTATCCTCCTCCTCTTGGTCACAACCACAATGGCGGTTCGTGTTGGAGTCATTCTTCATAAACCCTCTGCTCCAACTCTCCCTGTTTTCAGAGAAGCCCCAGCTTTTAGAAACGGTGATCAATGCGGAACCCTTGAGGCTGATCAAATCCATATCGCCATGACTCTCGACACAAACTACCTCCGTGGGACAATGGCAGCCGTTTTGTCTCTCCTTCAGCATTCAACTTGTCCTGAAAACCTCTCTTTTCATTTCCTCTCCCTCCCTCATTTCGAAAACGACCTCTTCACCAGCATCAAATCGACCTTTCCTTACCTCAACTTCAAGATTTATCAGTTCGATCCAAACCTCGTCCGCAGCAAAATCTCTAAATCCATCAGGCAAGCCCTCGACCAGCCGCTGAACTACGCGAGAATCTACCTCGCGGACATCATCCCTAGCACCGTAGACCGTATCATCTACCTAGACTCTGACCTCGTTGTGGTAGACGACATAGAGAAGCTCTGGCATGTGGAGATGGAAGGTAAAGTCGTGGCAGCTCCCGAGTACTGCCACGCAAACTTCACGTACTATTTCACAAAAGCCTTCTGGTCAGACCCGGTGCTTGTGAAAGTACTCGAAGGGAAACGCCCGTGTTACTTCAACACAGGGGTGATGGTAGTTGATGTAAACAAATGGAGGAAAGGATCATACACACAGAAGGTAGAAGAGTGGATGACGATTCAAAAGCAAAAGAGAATATACCATTTGGGATCACTACCTCCGTTTCTGCTCATATTCGCCGGTGATATAAAAGCGGTTAACCATAGATGGAACCAGCACGGTCTCGGAGGTGATAATTTCGAAGGAAGATGTAGAACGTTGCATCCTGGTCCAATAAGTCTTCTTCATTGGAGCGGGAAAGGGAAGCCATGGTTGAGACTAGATTCAAGAAAGCCTTGTATCGTTGATCATCTATGGGCACCATATGATCTATACCGTTCATCAAGACATTCATTAGAAGAGTAGAGGGCAAAAAGACAACAAAACACATTTTAAAACCATGGCACATAAATAGGAGAGGAGAAGATACAACAACAAAGCAGGGGTTTTTAGCGACGAGGCAAAAAAATGTTCATTACGAGTGAAAGAAAGTGTAATGTTAACACAATACATTGTGCATTTGAGAGCTCAGTGTGTGTTTCAACACAAGAGATGGTATTATCATCATTTTTTTCTTCTTCACTCTCTTTGATTCAACCTTTAGAATATTCCGCGTGTAATGTACATAGGTACCCAAAACAAAATTGGAGGATTCAATTCATTTTTTGTTCAATTCAAAATCTTTCTAGTATTATCTGATACTACTAAAAAAACAGAGCATCGAATCATCTAAATTGTTTAGAAATCATCGAAATTTCGAAACTTTATCACAAAAACAAATCGATCAAACACAGAAACAAGCTACACCGTTTCGAATTCCGGATACAGAGAGTGATCGAAGTCAGCGTAGCCAATATTTACCAGGATAGGGCGATATAGAGACGTCTCGCTCTGCTCTGCTCTGGTCGGGTTTTGGAGAGAAGAAGATACTGTTCGGACGAAACAGAGATTCCCTGATCGTCCGGTTCGATTTGTATCCTCCGGGGATAGTAAATGTGTTTCCTTTTTGTTAAATCTGTTAAAAAAGGTGACTTTTTTATTTTGTTAATGAGAATGAGTTGGAGACAAATGGTGGTGGTACCATGTCCTTTGGAAAGTTAATTTAATTTGTTTTGTGTAATCTTTTTAAGTAATCAAATCGCTTTGTTTATTATTTACATCAAAATCTTAAATATTTGGTCAATTGACGGATAAAAAAGGAAGCTTTTTTGCTTTGCTTGCTTCTTCTCTCTCCCTCTCTCTCTCTCTCCTCTCTGTATCTGTGTCTATCTATCTTCTTCTTCTTCGTTTCAATCCCTAAATTGTGTATCTTCTTCGTTGCAAATCACCTCTACAAGGATAATGGTGACGGTCAAGAATTGAGACTCGTTATAAGTGAAGTCTAATTAATCGCCACACCAAACCATTTGAACCCTTCCGAGCTCTGTCTCGCAATCTCCGTCGTTATTAAAGAAAAGGGTTTTGCTGCTTCTCTCTGTTTCGGTGGTCTCTCTGTTTGCTTCGATGGACATGGAGAGGTAATCTTTGGAATAAACAAATCCATTTTGCTAATTTGTGTTTCGTTATGTTTTTTTATAATCTCTCTTCTCTGTTTCCTTGGAATTTTATTTCTTCTTCTGGTGTTGTTTGCTTGCAATTGGATTAGATGTGAGGGTTTTGATTAATATGCACTTCCCTGCTTTTGTTTGATTCTCTATTCTCATTGTTTCTTCTTTTAAAGTTTTCCATTTTAGCGATTTTTGTTACATAAGAAGTAAGAAACTAAGAATGTGTAAAAATGATTTAGAGATCTAAGCTTAATGGGATGAGATCAGATAGTAGTGTCTTCCAATCCAATTCAGTATTAATCTGTATCAGTTTTGTATTTACTGTTTCTGTGTCTGTGTCCAACATTTATTACTTCTCATTTCAATTTATTCACATGGCACTGAAGGCTAATAATTGTTCCTAGAATAACGTCTAGTTTAGGTTTTAGCATCATTGACATTAGTTGGATAGTAGATAACTGTCGTTTACTTTTTGGTTTGATGCAGTGCAGATACTGAGCCTAACAACATGGTTGTCAAAGCTTACCCATTAGGTATGCGGATTATGAATAACAATGGCATTGGTGAAGATGAAGGAGACTCTGGAGTTGAACCGTATATTGGACTAGAGTTTGACACTGCAGAGGAAGCAAGGGACTACTACAATTCTTATGCTACGAGGACTGGTTTTAAGGTTAGGACGGGTCAGTTGTATAGATCGAGGACCGATGGAACAGTTTCTTCGAGGAGGTTTGTTTGCTCTAAGGAAGGTTTTCAGCTTAATTCAAGAACCGGGTGTCCTGCGTTTATCAGAGTGCAGCGACGAGATACTGGCAAATGGGTTCTTGATCAGATTCAGAAAGAGCATAACCATGAGCTTGGAGGTCATGTAGAGGAGACTACTCCTCGTCCTTCAGTGCAACAGAGAGCACCGACTCCCACGAAGCTAGGCATATCGGTTCCACATAGACCCAAGATGAAAGTTGTTGATGAGGCTGATAAAGGAAGGTCATGCCCTTCTGGTGTGATCTCTTTTAAGCGCTTCAAAGGAGCTGAAGAGAGTGATGTGCAAACGCAGCCCAAGGCTACTGAACCCTATGCAGGGTTGGAGTTCAGCTCAGCTAATGAAGCTTGCCAGTTTTATCAAGCGTATGCAGAAGTTGTAGGTTTTAGAGTTCGGATAGGTCAGTTGTTTCGATCAAAAGTCGACGGATCGATTACATCAAGAAGATTTGTCTGTTCAAAAGAAGGGTTTCAGCATCCTTCGAGAATGGGCTGTGGAGCTTACATGAGGATCAAAAGACAAGACTCTGGAGGTTGGATAGTGGATCGTCTCAATAAAGATCATAATCATGAGCTTGAACCGGGAAAGAAGAATGCTGGTATGAAAAAGATAACAGAAGATGTGACAGGAGGGTTGGATTCTGTGGATCTTATTGAACTAAACGACTTCAGCAATCACATCAGTAAAGCCAGAGAAAACACCATAGGAAAGGAATGGTATCCATTGCTTTTTGATTACTTTCAGTCAAAACAGGCAGAAGACATGGGATTCTTTTACGCCGTCGAGCTTGATAGTAATGGAAGCTGCATGAGCATCTTTTGGGCAGATAGCAGATCAAGATTTGCCTGCAGCCAGTTTGGTGATGCTGTTGTTTTTGATACTTCATATAGAAAAGGAGAATACTCTGTTCCGTTTGCTATGTTTATTGGTTTTAATCACCATAGGCAACCCGTGCTTCTCGGGGGTGCCTTAGTTGCTGATGAATCTAAAGAGGCTTTCTCATGGTTGTTTCAGACATGGCTTCGTGCCATGTCAGGGCGTCGTCCCAGATCTATTGTAGCTGATCAAGACTTGCCTATCCAACAAGCTGTGGCTCAAGTCTTTCCCGGGGCACATCACCGGTTCTCAGCGTGGCAAATAAGGTCTAAAGAACGAGAGAATCTCAGGTCATTCCCGAATGAATTCAAGTACGAGTACGAGAAATGTTTATACCAGTCGCAGACAACGGTCGAGTTTGACACTATGTGGAGTGCTTTGGTAAACAAGTACGGCCTTAGGGATAACATGTGGCTCAGAGAAATATATGAAAAACGAGAGAATTGGGTACCGGCATATCTAAGAGCCAGTTTCTTTGGTGGAATCCCTGTAAACGGCACCTTCGAGCCATTTTACGGAACTTCTCTTAATTCTCTAACGTCTCTCAGGGAGTTCATCTCGCGGTATGAGCAAGGACTAGAGCAGCGCCGTGAAGAGGAACGCAAAGAGGATTTCAATTCTTATAACTTGCAGCCGTTTCTACAAACGAAAGAACCCGTTGAAGAACAATGCAGAAGGTTGTACACGCTCACCATTTTCAGAATTTTCCAGAGCGAGCTTGCTCAATCTTATAATTACCTTGGTTTAAAGACCTATGAGGAAGGAGCTATCAGCAGGTTTCTGGTGAGGAAATGTGGGAACGAGAATGAGAAGCACGCGGTGACTTTCAGTGCATCGAATCTCAATGCAAGCTGCAGTTGTCAGATGTTTGAGTACGAAGGGCTTCTGTGCAGACATATCTTGAAAGTGTTCAACCTCTTAGACATTCGAGAACTCCCATCTCGATATATACTGCATCGGTGGACCAAAAACGCGGAGTTTGGGTTTGTACGCGATGTAGAATCAGGCGTGACTTCTCAGGACCTTAAGGCCTTGATGATCTGGAGCCTGAGGGAAGCAGCTTCGAAGTATATAGAGTTTGGGACATCTTCTCTGGAGAAGTATAAGCTTGCATATGAGATCATGCGTGAGGGTGGGAAGAAACTGTGTTGGCAGAGATGAGGAAACCAAGTAAGGTCATTGTCCTGATTCTCTTAAATTTGTTTCTCGAGTTTATAATCTGAATATCGAAATCTTCAAAAGCTTGTGTCGTGGTCCTTCTCAGTTTCTTTCATTTGGGTTGTGTTGTTGCCTCATCGGCTGCAGACTTCTCCCTCTGTTATGCCTCCTTATGAATTAACACTGTTTCATTTATGTCTGAGCTCTTGGATCATTTTTGCCATTATATTCAGTTTATAGTTCAGCAGTTAATGACACTCGGGCTTAATATTGTATAAAGGATTGATCCTGAGTCCTGACAGATGCAGTATAAAATTGCTTTAGTGAGACAACTTAATTTGGTAGAAAGGTTGAATATTTTCTACCTAACCAGTCGACATACACATAGACAACTTCATTCAAGACTTCATTTCCTCTGTTACAGATTGAAAAACCAAGAAGACGATGAAGCCTTACTTTATTAGAGATGATGGAATTCGGGCCGCCAATGTAAATCCTAACCCTTCTGTTAACTTAAAATCATCAGACAAGGAGGTGGCAGTGGAGTGGTCGTCGAAGTGGTGTGGCCAATTGTATTCATTGATAAAATCGGTGGGTTTAGTGACCACATGTATGTTCGTTCTCGTGTTTTGTTCACGTTTTGTTTCCTTAAAAAATCCTAGGAAAGTGAATAACCTACCAACTTAGAATTTTTGGAAGATTTGGACATTTTGGAAGTTCTTTTTTTTTTAACAACAAGAGAACGACATTTTGGAAGTTCATACATATGAATCTAGTAGAAACTTAGGACGTTTGATAAGCAAAAAAATGACGATGAAGCCTTTATTATGTTGTGTATATATTATATATCATATAAAAAACAACAAATTAAAAAAAAAATATAAGAACAAGAGATTAAAGAACCTAACTAATTATCGGTGTGTGTGATTAGGTAATACACTGAGTTAAAAAAAAATTGGGGAAAAAAAGAAAAAGAAAAAGCAAAATATATGGGAAGGGCAAGAAAATAAAAGAATATATGAAACTTAACTACATGACATCGTCGTGTATGCGGTATATTTGGCGTCGCAATATTCGTCCATCAGCCATATCTAGATACGCCGATCGAAGCTTAAGAACATTTTGATTTTGGACTTGAAGCGTTGTTGAGACCGAGCTGATCCATGAGCAGTGACGATCGTGACTATGTGTATTGAAAAGGGCATTTGCCGAGCCACAAAAGACAAAATAGTAAAAAAATTGTAATGCCATATAGTAAAAAATTGTAATGCCATATTTTTTAGTTAGGTTATGTATTTTAGTTTGAAAATGTGTTTACATTTTTTTCTAAAAAAATTATGATATTCTGTTTGTTATTAGTTCTTCTTATTTCATATTTTTAAAAATTTTATTTGTATTAATAGAGTATTATATAATGTATTAAATGTTTGAAAGTAAAATGAAAAATCACATGAAAGTTGAAAATTTGTATCTAAATTTTATACGAAAATATATTTTTAATGAACTAACAAAATGCTAACGTGACAATAAAAATAGATGATATCATTTCTGAGAGTCTATATTATGTGTTATAAAACACTACAAGAGATTTATTAGATAACGTCAGTTTATTAACGTCACTTCAATAAACAATGTAAAGATTAAAAAAAAGAAGGAATTTAACATTGTTAATTAAACTGAAGTAAACAAACCAACGGTAAGGTATGAACTTATTTCTAGAGAAAGCTTCGTGTAAATATGATAAAAATTAGGTCAATAAATCGAGATCTCAAAACTGTGTTGATTCAATTCTGGGACGCAAATTTTTTAAGTCAGTTATAAACTGTAGTTAAGTTAAATTAAAACCGACTTTAAAAGCTTTTTTTTGTAGTGAAAACACATACGTAAAAATATTTTACTTATGTTTTATTCATATTTTACATATGTTTTTTCTTATTTTTTGTTAATATTTGCTTAACATTTTAAAGAACCAAAAAATAACTAATTTGTTGCTATATATAAATAATCACACCTATAATTTATATTTATATAAAATTTTATGTAAACTATAATGTATTAAACAATCAAACAATCTATATATATAGATGATTTGATCATAGTCACAAAATAGTATAAATAAATAAATAATTAAAAATACATATCATCTACGTATTGTATGAATAACCATTGTATTATATTGTTTTAACATTTTTTAATAACAAATTGCCATATATTTGTATTCGTCTTAAACCTATATGAACCTAAGCAGGGGGCACTGTCCATCAGTGTTTGTCATGATCTGAGTCAAGTTCAGAATGTAGAGCCCTTCGGTCACTGTAGTAGGAAACTCACCGTACCGGAGCAGTAGCTGATGAATATCCATCGTATCAAGCCAACCGTTTCTAGAAGTTTGAGGAAGTTGCACGATATCTTGAAAAAAAAAAAAAGAAAAACAATATAATTGTTGATAGACGAGAAGAAGAGAATAGTAACTATAAAGTTGTATAACTCTGTGTAATTAAAATTTATTGGACATTTACCTTCGTTTGCGTTTGCGTGAGCAAAATTCTGCAAATTATTCATCGTCATCTTGCAAAACAATATTGTTGTAAATTTGTAATTAATTAAGAACTAAAATGTGTTTTGGTAAGAACTAGTGGTGTTTTGTAAATGTGTTTGTAAGAATGATATGATGTGATTTTTCCTCTGTGTTGTAGCATTATTTATACCCATTACGATGCGCGTTCTTGCTTCAATATAGATCAGCTTGCATGTCTTTATCAACTTTTCAATATAAGTCAAAAGTTTGTCATTCTTTTTTTTTTTTGGTGTGAGAAAAGTTTGTCATTCTTACATCTATGATCTATTCACCATCCTCTATGCACTAATGTAATTATTAGACCAAATTAGAATGCCGTGTTTGTTTTACGCTTCCTTTTTTCTTATCGTTGCTGTAAATTCTTACCTTTTTTTTTCCGTCCATAGCATCAACTTCATCAAGTTGTTAGTATTTAGTAATGCTTTCTACTTATATATTTTGGTAGGTTGTTGAATCCTCTCGCTATGCGCACTAAGCTCATCAAAATCATCAATTCCACGAACTTGCCAATGCTTTTTTTCTGTGTTTGTGCCATTCCTTCGTTGTCTTTAGCGTGAATTAATCTGTACGTAATCCCTGGTCTGAATCAAACTTGAACCAGCGTCAAACCAGATTTTGATCAAGCAAATCAGGCACGTACGCTTGCTGGAAAACATAGTCACCTGAAAAGATTTTCTTTACACTAGCTAGGGCTTTTGCTTTATCATTGTTTTCAACAAGAAGATATCTATATATATCATTTTCTTGCGACCCAAGTCATCTGTAGATTAAAAAGCCACCTTGCTGAAAACATTGTCACCTTAGGGACAATGTAATTAAAAGTCACTAGGTAAATCATTATCGAGTTCTCACTATCTATCGTATTGAACTTTTTGCAGCATGACTTTCAAGAACAACATTACATATATAAACAGAGAACTAAACGATCTAAGATGGATATATAATCTTTAACAAACAAAAAGGAAGTAACGAAAAGTTAGGAGAGGCAGAAGCGAATTAAGGAGAAAGAAACTTCAACTTTCATTGACCAACCATTCGTTAATTATATAATAAACCTAGCAAAGGCTTTAGATTAAACTAGATTTAAGACAATTTAATTTGTTATCTCATCACGCAGTAGTCATTGGTTTTTTGAACTTAACAACAACGCACTGATGGGAATGTTTTGTTGTCTTTTGGAGAAAGCAGACTTGCTCGGCTCTCTTTGCCATAAGAGCTAGGTGATACGAGGCTCTCTACGTATGTATCGGCCTCGAATCCAACACCTTCCTTGAACCCGCGAATTTTGATTCTCCTCGATGCATCAGTCTTGCGGTTGTACACGACCATGAACTCCGTCTGGAGCGTCACGTAATACGTATTCTTCTATGGGAGATTTAGGTAATCAACATCCAACGAGAATAGATTATACGAAGACACGATGATTTTCCGGTGGTTCGTTCGTTCGTTCGTTCTAGGTGACTCTTCACGAACCCCGGATCCGACGATAAAGAGTAAAACTGCTTCGACACGCACCTGAATCGCCCGATCGATTTCGCCGGTAATCGGAGAATGATTTCCGTGATTATATTAAGAGGAAGATCGAGAGATTCACGTGAAGCTTCTTCCCCGCCGACGTCATCTACTCTTTTCGCCGCCTCCATTGTCGCTTTTATGAAACGTTGCTCGTCTGTTACTCTTTTTACTTGTGCGTGACATGAAACCCTAAGGTTTTTGAATGGCATATCAGATTTTATATGAGAATTTGGCTTAATTATGCAAAATCCACTTAGCTGATGAATTTTACCAATTCTAGGAATCCAAAAACCCACATTTTGTGGATCTTTAGAAAAATATTNTTTTTTTTTTTTTTTTTTTTTTTTTTTCCTAATATAAAAACTATAATATATTCAATAAAACCTTTTTTTAAAGAATAATTATATATAAAAACCAAAAACTAATTAATTTACCATTCAAATTTTTGCAAAAACTAAAAGCCAACGGTCTTGAATGTTTACTAGATTTTAAGTAGTTTTTGGATTTTGGTTCTTTGAAAGTGTATTTTTTACCATTCAAGATTTTCAAAAATAGATTCACTTAAATTTAGAGAAACTAGTTTTTGGGTGGTTTCTTTAAATTTAAAAGAGAAACTAAAAACCATAATTTGTGGTTTTTGTAAAAAATAATTATTTTCAACGAGAACATTTTTTATTTTTGAGTTTTTTTTATTTTTTATTTTTTATTTTTTATTTATTAATTTTAATTTCAACAGTAAATACGAAAAACCAAGAAATCAAAAACCAAAATTGAAAATCTAAAATCTAAAATCTAAAAACCAAAAACCATCTAAAACTAATTACCCTATTCATGGCCAAAAACTAACAACCATTTAAAAACTACAAAACATTTAGGCAAATTTTCTTAAAAAACGATTGGACCCGGGTCATATTCGGTTTTCTCAAAAAACACTTTAGTCCCAATTTCCCGGTTTAATAGTCAGACCGGAGAGTTACGTTTTTTAACCTTTAATCTTCTTAATAACAAAAGTACTGAATACTCTCCACTGATTTAGAATTTAGATACAACTATGTGTATGTAACTATGTACACTCAATTTGCCACTCCGCAGTATTATTAGTTTTAGTCTATGGATGATACATATTACAATGAGAATACTTATATTTGTGTTTCTGAACTAAAACAATGCTCATATGAATGTTATCGGTTATTATATCCCATAAGAGTTTGGTGATATGAGGCTCTCTAGGTATGTATTAGCCTCGAACCCGTCGCTGAGCTTAACACCTCGAATTCCAAGAACACTCGATGCATCAGTCTCAAAGTTGTACAACACCATGCCTCCATCAAGCTCCAGAAGAACCTCTTCATCGTTCTTAGTCGAACACAGAGGTTTCATCGACCTAAACAACCAGCTGATCCGGATTCTGCTCCATGATTTAGCTTCACCGTACTCATGCATCACCCATAAGTCATCGTGCTCCTCGTAGCAACTATTGACAACACACAAACATCCGTTGAGACTACCGACCACGAAGTTTCTAAACCTATGTTGACAATCCTCAGCTTCATCAGGCAATGTCATCTCTCTAAACTCCTCTGTTCGAAGATCAAATGCTACGACCACTCTTTGGTTACCGCTACTCTCTGTGAACACCCAGTGAATCGCACCGCTGAAATGCACACCTGACGTGTAGAAACCATCGTTGTGCTCATAATTCAAACTGCAGATCCTTCTCCATGAGTCTGCTTTCAAAGAATACACACTAGCATCGAGAACCTCGTCACTACTAGCAACAAGCTTCACCACTTTGTAATCTTCAGTGAGATCATCGAAACCAAATCCATAACTTTGGAAATTATCTATTCCGTATCGTATAGTTTCAGGTAATCTCTTGGAATCACCAGTGGTTGGATTATACAAGAAAACAACACCTTCACCAGGAGAGATACACACTAAACCATAGGAAGATCCAACGATCTCAACCCAGTTTCTTCTATAAGGTTTCACATTCAGCGTAAGCATCACACGACGATCATCTTCCATATGATCCCTAACGTAACTCCTAATCATCTCAGAGAAAAGGCTCGCATCGTCCTTAAGCGGATAATTGAGTTCCGTAGCAGCTAAATCCCTAGTTCCTTCACATCCAATCGAATCGAAATCTAACGAGTAGAGATTATGTGAAGATACGATAAGCTTGCGGTGGAGAGATCGTACGGATTCGTTTCGGAGGATTAGATCGAGATGACTCTTCGCGAACCTAGGATTCGACGATAAAGAGCAAAAGAGCTTTGACACGCACCTGAATCGCCCGACCGATTTGGCCGGTAATCGGAGAAGAATTTCTGTGATGATCTCCGGAGGAAGAACGAGGGATTCTGGTGAAGCTTTTCTGCTGGTTTTTTCTTCTCCGTCGCCGTCGTCATCTTCTTTCCGTCTTCCTCTCTTCGTCGCCTCCATTATCGCTTCCCACAGCAACTGGATCGCTTTCATCGTTTGCGTCTGGTAGCTCTCTGCTATGACCCGGAAATCTTAATTTAACCCGGTACACACTGGATCCGGGTCTAATTTCGGTTTTAATTTTAACTTCCAATTTCCCGGTTAAATAGCCAAACCGAGTTCTTGAGCTAACTCTATTTGTTCTCTTAAAATTAAGATACAGTGAATCAATTTGTTCTGATTTAATTTGACTTAAAATATCCAATCCAATTTTTTTTTTTAGAACAGTAATCCACTTTCTAATTTTTTATCCTAAATTTTTCCTAAGAGTGTTAATGCGTAGGAGTGCACTCTTTGGACACTCTCATAATATATAATTAATAATATTTTTGATAAATATATGTATTTTTGTTCATGTTAAAATATATGTTGTATTTTTAAATATATTGTAAGGTTTGAAATCGAAAAAATAAGCCAAACATTTTGAAAGTATTGTTTATGTTGGTTCATGATAATGCTTAATTACATATATTAATTTATCAATTAGAAACTTAATATATTTATATACAAACTTAAAGTTCAAACTCTAAAATTATTAATTTATTCATTATATTAATTTATTCATTATATTAATAATATATTAATTTATTAATTTATTCATTATATACAAACGTAAAGTTCATTATTAAATATAAATATTGTAATATATTTAAAATTATTTATCTTATCATATCACATAAATTTAAACTCTAAAAATGATAACTTTACTATAAAAAGAGATAATACTGTTTAATGTTATTAATTTACTAGTTTTATTACTAACATTTTAAAATTAAAATATATGTATATTTTGCAATAAAATAAATAACAATTAAATTTTAAAAAATTTAAAGTGAAAATAGAACTAAAAGAATATGGTTTTGTTTTAAAAAGAAATAGAATATAAATAAAAATGCGACGAGGAAATTCGTGTGGTTATAAATATAGTATACTACCAAGATGAAGTATACCATCAAATTATAGTTGTGGCTTGCTCAGAGTAATCTGAAGCTAGGAGGACTGAGAGAAAAAGTAGGATAATACTGACAGGAGGACGAAACAACTTCATAGCAGCCACTCTCTCATATAGAGGAACATCAAGTAGAGTCTGCAAAAGGCTCTCTGGAGTAAGCCGATGGATCTGGATTCTAGAGAACTTCTTGAGAAAAGGAAACAGAAATCAATTGACAGCGTGATGAGCTAGGGAATTCAGAGAGATGAAAACAGAATCGCAGAGAGATGAAAACAAAATCAGCGAATGATGAAAACTATAAAGGGGTTACTTACGCAACAATGAGATTAAGTTCCTCCGGAGCTGTGAAGTTTCCTATGCAAGAGTGGGTGATAGAGGTTGGCTTTTGAGCCGTAACGACATAGTTCCACTCGCTCATCGTCTTCTTCGTTCAGAAATTAGGGTTTTTGGTTTCTACATTAAGGAGTGAGCGAGCGAAAGAGAGTGAATGTGCGATTTCTTCGCTAATTTAAAATACACCATTTTAATTTTAAATTCCAATAACCCGGTTAAATAATCAAACCGAGGTATTGAGCTAACTCTATTTGTTCTCTTAAAATTAAGATACAATGAGTCAATTTGTTCTGATTTAATTTGACTTAAAGCATCCGATCCAATTTTTTTTTAGAACAGTTCTCCACTTCTAATTTTCGATCCTAAATTTTTTCTAAGAGTGTTAATGCGTAGGAGTGCACTCTTTGGACACTCTCATAATATATAATTAATAATATTTTTGATAAATATGTATTTTTGTTCATGTTAAAATATATGTTGTATTTTTAAATATATTGTAAGGTTTGAAATCAAAAAAATAAGCCAAACATTTTGAAAGTATTGTTTATGTTGGTTCATGATAATGCTTAATTACATATATTAATTTATCAATTAGAAACTTAATATATTTATATACAAACTTATAATTCATTATATACAAACGTAAAATTCATTATAAAATAAAAAAATATTGTAATATATTTAATATTACTTATCTTATCATATCACACAAATTTAAACTCTAAAATGATAATTTAACTATAAAAAGAGATAATATTGTTTAATGTTATTAATTTACTAGTTTTATTACTGATATTTTAAAATTAAAATATATGTATATTTTGCAATAAAATAAATAACAATTAAATTTTTAAAAATTTAAAGTGAAAATAGAACTAAAAGCATGTACTTTTATTCTAAAAATAAATTGATTAAGAATAAAAAAAATTAAAAATGCGACGACGATAAATGCTAACTGACCAAACAGGTCATCGAACTCCTTACCAAATTCTTTACGTGGGAACAATTTACCAACTGGGTAAGGATTATAATGTTCAAATGTAGTGATGTTAAAATGGGTGGTCCAGACCCATTTAGACCCTGCCTGTTTAACTAATTGTCCAGTTAAAACTCGTTTGTTTAAAATCCATTAAAATTTCATTAACTCATTGACACTTGTTTACATCCGTTTAACAAGAACTTTAGACCATGAGCATTTGTAATTTCTCATAGAATTTTTCATAATTAAAATAAATAATATTAATCGGTTTTCAAGATTTTTCATATGAGAAACTTTGAGAAACTCATAATATCCTCTCATATGGTGACACATGTCATTATTTTAGTTACTATATTTTATTCTAATAAACTAAATCTACAAAAACTTAAAAGCTTAAATAAATAGTTTATTTGTTGTTATTTTTTAGTTTTATATTTTTTATAAATCATAAAATAAAATTAGCTTTCCAAAAAGTTCCATTATGCATAATTTTATATTATTTAAAATTAATATTAATTAATACAATAAAAATATTAATATGATTAAACAAATTATGAGAGTTGAAAAAAAAATTAGTATTGTGAAGCTTTCACTAACTATATTAGTACTTATAATTTTATTATTGATAATATGATAAATGGTATAAAATATAACTAATTAATAAAATTAAATATATTTAATAAATAATTTAATATGTTTAAAAATATTAATAATTTTTATATAATTTATGATAAAATGCAAAATAAGTTAACAAAATAAATATTTTAAAAAACTTATATAAAAAATATTAAGTTACAATAAAATATTATATTAAATCAAAATTTTATGCATTAAAAAAAATCAATATTTATGATGAGAAACTCAGTTGATCTCTCACCAATGAACATGCTCTTCTACAAATTTTGCTCACTCCTTTACACACACTGCTAATATTTAAAAATTAATGTAACGTAGATCCGCCACTGACCCTAACCCTAATCTTGGTGTTGGAGAAAAGGGTGGTTGAGAAGCTGAGAAGCTGTCCACCTCTCGCTAGCTTTTTTACGTAAACAGCAGTCGATGAAACTCTTCAACTCGTCAGAGCATTCTTCGGGGGCTTTCGGTGGTTCTGCAAAGCACACGGCGCATATTATGGCGGCCTGGTCTGGTTTCTGTCCTTGAGGAAGCAGCGGGAAGTAACCCACAAAGATCTCGAGCATCGTAAGCCCAAAACTCCATATATCTCCTGCATAAACGTTCAATCTGTCTTCTTCTGTAACACCTTCAGCTTCACTGTCGAGTCTTTCGGGACTCATATACGCGTACGTGCCCACGAACGAGTTGCACTTGTTTAAAGACTTGGCCACGATCTTGCTTACTCCAAAGTCTGCGATTTTGACTTCTTCTTTCGAGCTACGTAGTAGATTCGCTGGCTTGATATCTCTATGAACGATCTTGAGCTCGTGCAAGTAATTTAAACCTTGTAAAATCTGACGAGCCATCAAAGCTAGTTGATCCTCTGTAACGACTTTGCCACGTAGAGACTCTAGCGTGCCGAGATCCATGTAGTCCATCAGAATAGATACTTCTCCGGAAGGATTCTGGAAGATGTCGTGACACTTTACGATGCTAGAAGAGTTGACGAGACGTAGGATCTCTATCTCGCGGAGGAGTTGCTGGCGGGAAGTTGAATCCATGTCTTCTTTGATTTTCTTCAAGGCGTAGATCTCTGAGGTTGTCTTGTTCTTAACTTTGAAGACGGTTCCGCCGTTTCCGCTACCGAGAACATTGATCCTATCCAGATCAGTAGTTGAGATGTTGTTGCTTGCACAGGAAGTAACCATTGAAGCGGCAGCGATGGGGAAAAAGCTGGGGCAAGTAGATGGAGTAGTGGTGGAAGGTTGTAACTTGAGATTTAGGAATCGAGGATTTCTAACAAGAACCATCGTGTTGTTGCTCGAAGGATGGATCTTGAAGAGGTTTGGTTTTTTTTTTCTTTTACTGGAAGAATTAGTTTGGTTTCTGAATAATGACCGTCTCTGTTACTAAATTGATTGATATATACACAAATCCTATTCCTACTTCCATCTCGAGATGGGATAAATTGTTTCTTATTCGTATTCGTATTTCCATCTCGAGATAGGACAAATTGATACATACACAAATCCTATTCTGTCTCTGATTTTTATATATCTCAAAAATTGTGATTTAGTAAACATATCTATCATATACTCCTCCTATTCTGTTTTCTTAAAATTTATCACATAACTTATTTATTTATTTTTTTCCAGAAATATCAAACCACGTTGTATTTTTATTATAAATATAAAGAGATTATTAGTGACAAATATTCCCTAACTAACATAAGAACGTTAAGTCTTGAAATTCACTAATTAAGTCCCCCATGCATCAAGCGCTAGAAGAAAGCCTCCATTTTCATGGAAGTGTGCATGAAACCAAAATTCGAATCCTGCTCCATGATCTCGCTACACGTGCACTCGTTCACCACCTGTGTGGCCAGCCACCACCACAACACTAGTCAAAACCTATTCTTCTTCAATCCTTTGATTTCCAACCTTTACCATACGACTTAGGTCCCTACCAAAAAAACCATACGACTTAGGTGATATGAGCCTCTCTAGTCTCTACATACTTATTATTGACCTCGAATCCCCCACTAAGCTGATTCCTACCAAAGTTTACACTACCTAGTACCTACCAAGTCTATTATGTGATTCTTAACTTAAGTAAAGATATAACAGATATTTGTAATTTGTGCCTATGAAATTGTGTAACTTCGCTAATAGAACAGAGTTAATTTCACTATAGTGTAAGTTCTATTATGAGGATCTTAATTTGGGTAACAATTGAGTATAGATAGAACTTACACTATAATGAAATTAAGGTCCTCATATAATAGAACTTACACTAGTTAACTTATGTTATGAGAGTCTTCATTACATTGTTTTGCCTGCAAGTGTTTAGATAAACAAAATCATTAATACAAAAAAATGTTAATGGAGCCTAAGCTAACGACATCCTCACTAATCAGAATGAAAAACAAACTCAATTATTGGTTAACTTACTAAGTTGAATCATTATCATTGGTTTGTTTCTTCGGACTGAACATATAATTTTTCCAATGAGAATATCAACAAAACGACAAAACAGAACAGGGATTTTGAGTGCAGAACTAGATAAAGCTTTTACTCAATGAGACAGATTTTGGTGTTGACTCATCTTTTTATTTACTGCTCTGCTATCATTGACTGTAGTATAGTACAAAATGTGGGGTTGTTTTGGAAATCAAATGGTAATAAAGTAAAAAGTAAAACAAACCAACACCATCTCTCTCTCAAGTCTCTCTGCCTAGTCACACTCGCTTTATTTTAATTTTCTTTTCACTAATAGTGAAATTAACATTAGCTAGTAATGCTAAACAGTTAAAGAAGCTCCTCAATAACCATAATCTCAGCTTATACTTTATGATTGATCTCGAATATGTTGCTGGCTAGACTGTGTTGTTTTGACATGCAAGCAACATTAATAACGCCAAAGCTACCAAATCTCTTTTTCAATTCTAAGAAAAAATAAAGAACAAATAGAAGAAAGTGGTAATAAGAGCAATGCTACTCTGTTTGAGTACAAAGAGTGAGAATATCAAGACTCAAACAGAGTTTAATTAATCCTAACAAAGCTGAAACAGAGAAGATTATGATCCTAACAAGTAAACGTTTTTAAAGGATAATGTTACTTATAACCTCTCTTCCTGCTTGTGGTGGCGGGCTAATTGATCACCTCAGCAGATTCCACAGAGATCGTTGTTGTGTTTGGACTATCAGGAGAATAGTCAGTGTCACTCTTTGTCTGATCAGCATCATTGAAGAGTTTGATCCTAACAAACATTATCCTAACAAGTAAACGTTTGCTTCTCTTTTCTAATATGATCTAGCTTTTAAATCAAAAAAGACACGGGGAGTTTTAATGAGTTCAGATCTCAACTCACTAATATATTCATCTCCATCTTCTTTACAAGAGGTTAGTTTCCCTGGAGTTAATAAGACAAAAAAGCTAGCTGCTTTGATGAAATTTGATTAATAATACACAAAACCAAGCCGAAGGTTGTCAAAATAATTAAATATATTTCATAATCAGCACATTTTTTTTCTTGTTCTTACAAAAGAATAGTTAAAACCTGCTAATACAGAGAGCTTGGAAAATTATAATTATGATTGTTCATCCTCGAGCATTTTTAAAGCCAATTCAGCTAGCCAGTGAACCGTTCTGCTCTGGCGACTCACTCCAACTGCACCAGAGAAAACATCGAAGTTCTCGAGCTCAGCCGTAGTTTCCAGAACTTTCTCGAGCTCTCTCTCCATACTCAAATCTCTGAACATCACAACAGTCTCCACATCATCTTCCATCATCCATATCGCAAGCTCGACCACAAACCTCCTGATTCTTGGAACTTTGATCGCTGGCTTGTCATGCTTTTTCAATATCGAAACCAGTGAGTTCGCAAGTTCTAGCTTTGTGATCCCTGAATCCGTCAGAACAATGCTTGCTTCTTCTGAACTCATTAATTTGAACACTTGTGCTGCTAATCCTAGCATCACTTCCAGTAATTTGTTGTCTCCTGATGTTATTGACTTCAACACCTGCAAGTAAACATAACAAGTTTTATATAGTTTTAAACATAACGAGGTTGGCACAGTTTTTGTTCCGACAGACATGCATACTCACCCTAGGCGCTGCTGTTTTAATGAATATCAGGTCGGGAAAGCATTCATGTCCAGAATATATGCACAAGTTTCTCAAGACTCTAGCTGCATTGACACGGACCAAAGGAACTTCAAGTGCCTCCACGAGTCTTCCCAAGACTCCGAGCTTTAGAATGTGGACGCAGTTGCTTCTGCTCTCCAAAGCAAGCATCGCTATAGCTTCACCTGCAGCGATTCTGACTCGGCTCTCATTCTCATCCACCTGTGTTTTTCTTTTCAAGAAGATGTTAAACAACTCTTTCAAGACACCTCCAGTAACACCAATTCTTTCCCGCGCATCAGCCTCAAGCGCGAGGAAGCTCAGGATCTCAATCCCTAACTTCTGTAGTTTTGGGTATCTCACTCCATGGCGCAGTACGTCTCTCAAGTTGCTGATTGTGAAGACAATTTCTGAGATCTCTCTCCTTAGACATTTCCCGGTGTTGCCACTTGTGCTTACTAACATTTTTACTAGCTGCAGGGACCGTTTCACTGTCTGGACTCGTGACAGAACCATATCTGCATTCTCTTCTTTCAAGAGTGTTTTGTCTGTGTGCGTGAAGTCAATGATCTTAGGGAGAAGCCCTCTTGTGTTACCTATTTTTCCACAGTTGTCATGATCTCTGGATAATTTCTTTAGAATCAAAAGGCCCAAATTGTTGAACCTCCAGAAATCGTATTGTAGATGATGGTCGTGGAATATTTTCTTCTCTCCAATCTCATCAGGAGCTTCACCTAAAGATCTGGTGTTCTGTAACAGTGATGAAATCGATTCCATCGCACCAGAGATTCCGGCAACTCTGAGAGAGTTCTGTTTTTTGCCAGCGAGTTTTGAGAGTATCTCTGCTGATGATCTCCTAATCTCTTCTTCTTGCATATCTTTCCAGTTCAGCATCTCCACCAACCTGGAGGATAAAAGCTCAAAAATTCAATATTTAGATGAAAATGTATGAATATGATTAGTTGTGTCACCCAAAACGTTATTTCAGTTTCCAACCTGCAATTGCAATTTAACTTTTGTAAAGAACCAACCTTTCAATGACGGGTAAGTTGATTCCGATCTTCTCAAGCGTATCCTCTGCGAACCGCTCATTAACCACAAACTGCCTAAGAATCCTCGCTCCAATGAGCTGTTCATCAGAACAGTTAGATCCCACAAGCTCCATAGCAAAGCTCACCATATCCATCTTCACACCATCAAAGATACTCCCATTAACAGACTTTGAGTATGCATCATAAAAGAATCTCTTGATCGAAACCATTCCAGTAACCCCAAACCCACACTCTCTAGTCACATTCTCAAGCAAGTTACACACACTAACCTCCCATTCCCAATAAGCTTTCTCAGCAAGAAACAACAAAGCTTCAGCAAGCGCAAGCGAGTAAAAGATGCTCAAAGCAGCTTGCCTGTTCCTTTTGTCCAAGTCTCCGTCTTGAACATCTCCGTAGTTGTGCCTTACGAGCTTGTAAGAAGACAGAGCCACACAAGAAATCGCTGACAAGAGCTGGAGCCAATAGAGAAGACGGCTCACATAGCTGGAGATGTAAAGCCATCTCGCATAAGGAAGAAGAGGAACTTCTGAGTTCTTCCATGTCAGAGTGGTTCCACGATCAAAAGTCTCTTGTCGTCCGATTCTCGTCGTTGCTTCTCTCAGTCCATTCTTAAAGACCCCATCGCTGCAGAGAAACACAATCATTACTTACTCAAATCTAAACCCTAAATCGAATTCGATTAAGCAAAAAAAAAAAAAAACAAACCTGATTCGTTTTAGATTTATGAGAAGTGAGATTGAGCTAGATCGGAGGACGCGGAAGCTACTGATTCCGACGCCGGATACAGTCCAAGTTGCTTGGTGCTGCCACTCGAGTTCGTGGCTTCTGCTGAAGATTCGAGTGCCTTCGATGAGGAGAATGATGGTGATGAACCAAAAGTCGGATTTTTCGAGTGTGATCGCGAATCCGCCGAGAAGAACCACCGTGGCCCAGATGAAACCTAGGGTTCCGAGGTTAGTGGCGATTTTCTCGAGGATCGCAAGGCGGAGAGCGAAGAGAGTGAGTTTTTGCTCCGGCGCGGGTGTCGTTGATCTGTGAAACGCGATCGCGGAGGACACAGACGCTGCGTCTGCGGTTTCGCCGCTGTCTCCTTTCTCAACGCTGTTTCTATAATCCAAAACGGTGTCGCTTGAGCCTCTAGCTTCTTCTAATTTTTGGAGCTCCAATACCTTATTTGAATTGAACATTAATTATTAAATTATTAATTTCTTACCCTACCAATCCCATGATAGTAATGTTTTTTTTTTATTACGAGGTCAACCACACTTTTGGCTACTCTATAACATAAAATGAAGATTTATACAATGTACAAAGAAAATAAATACATTGTACTAATAATGTTTGCAGCAGCAAACTTTCGAATTTTTTTTGTTTTGCTTATATGAAGTTTATTGAATGAGGGTTAGCTTAAATATCAGCATTTGAAATTGGTTAATATGGAAACACCATGCAAATATGTTACCGTTAGAGCAAAACGAGGTATGTTGTATCATATTTACAACGATCATATAGACGTGATCAACAGTGTTTTACAAATGTGTTGAAGATTAATCGAATATATAGTAAAAAAACCTAAAACCTAAAGTGAAAAATAAAAGGTGTTGAGAACAAAACTTGTATATGTATGTAGTTTCAAGAAGATAAAACCTGCAGATGGATGCTCCGATCATCCTCTCCAAAATTCTTGGAATCCATATTAAACCTTGCGAGATATTTTCCTTTTCGTTATTTTTAACTTTTAATTAAGATTTTGTTGATGATGGATACATATGAGAAACGGCAAGATTATATATATTGCATCTATTTGTGTGTTAGTAAAGAGACAAGGCAAAGGCAAAAAGAGTGAAGAAGAAGTCACCAATGAGGCGAAAATTGAAAAGGAAGTGTGCAAGAAAGTGTAACTTCAAATCGCTGTTTATTTTCTGTCACAAAATAATCATTAAGTCTTTCTAAAGCTTAATTCTTCCAATCATTTATTTATATAAACAAAGCGATCTTCTTGTATCTTTCTTACATCTTCTTCGAAATCTTTTAGGCTTATATATTGAAGAAATGATAATGTATCATTGACTTCATAAGGTATATATGTTGCTTGACTTGTGTTTTAAAAGCCGCCCCTAAACCCTTTTATGTTGCCTTGTGAGTTGTGTGTTGTGTCACATACAAACAAACCTATAATTAACGGTCCTAAATAAGCAAAACAAAAAGCTATTATTAATACGAAATTTGGTTTGCAAGATAACATACGTCAAAGTTTGAATTAATAAGTGGATATGCAAGTCAATATTCTCTGTTCACATAAGTCATGAGTTATTGGAAATTAAGAGTTGGAGTACGGCACTACAATAATATATGTATGAAATCATCGTAGTTGTATAGTCCATATGAGGCGCTTGGTTATTGTTTATGGTGGTGACTTGGAAGTCCGGATTCTAGCATAACCCTCCCTGTCTCAAACTCAAAGCCTTATATTTGGGTCATCATCATTCATCACCCTATTAATTTATCAAATTATCTCTGTTTTTCATATTTTCTTATAACTTGGATGAGAATTTTGGTTTCATGCACACTTCCATGAAAATGGAGGCTTTCTTCTAGAGCTTGATGCATGGGGGAATTAATTAGTTAATTTCAAGACTTAACGTTCTTATGTTAGTTAGGGAATATTTGTCACTAATAATCTCTTTATATTTATAATAAAAATATTTTTTTTTCACGTGGTTTGATAATTATAGAAAAATTAAATAAATAAGTTATGTGATAAATGCTAAGAAAACATGATACAGTATATCATAGATATGTTTACTAAATCACAATTTGTTATATATATAAATTTCATAGACAGAATAGGATTTGTGTATGTATCAATTTGTCCTATCTCGAGATGGAAATACGAATACGAATAAGAAACAATTTATCCCATCTCGAGATGGAAGTAGGAATAGGATTTGTGTATATATCAATCAATTTAGTAACAGAGACGGTCATTATTCAGAAACCAAACTAACTCTCTCAGTAAAAGAAAAAAAAAAAACCAAACCTCTTCAAGATCCATCCTTCGAGCAACAACACGATGGTCCTTGTTAGAAATCCTCGATTCCTAAATCTCAAGTTACAACCTTCCACCACTACTCCATCTACTTGCCCCAGCTTTTTCCCCATCGCTGCCGCTTCAATGGTTACTTCCTGTGCAAGCAACAACATCTCAACTACTGATCTGGATAGGATCAATGTTCTCGGTAGCGGAAACGGCGGAACCGTCTTCAAAGTTAAGAACAAGACAACCTCAGAGATCTACGCCTTGAAGAAAATCAAAGAAGACATGGATTCAACCTCCCGCCAGCAACTCCTCCGCGAGATAGAGATCCTACGTCTCGTCAACTCTTCTAGCATCGTAAAGTGTCACGACATCTTCCAGAATCCTTCCGGAGAAGTATCTATTCTGATGGACTACATGGATCTCGGCACGCTAGAGTCTCTACGTGGCAAAGTCGTTACAGAGGATCAACTAGCTTTGATGGCTCGTCAGATTTTACAAGGTTTAAATTACTTGCACGAGCTCAAGATCGTTCATAGAGATATCAAGCCAGCGAATCTACTACGTAGCTCGAAAGAAGAAGTCAAAATCGCAGACTTTGGAGTAAGCAAGATCGTGGCCAAGTCTTTAAACAAGTGCAACTCGTTCGTGGGCACGTACGCGTATATGAGTCCCGAAAGACTCGACAGTGAAGCTGAAGGTGTTACAGAAGAAGACAGATTGAACGTTTATGCAGGAGATATATGGAGTTTTGGGCTTACGATGCTCGAGATCTTTGTGGGTTACTTCCCGCTGCTTCCTCAAGGACAGAAACCAGACCAGGCCGCCATAATATGCGCCGTGTGCTTTGCAGAACCACCGAAAGCCCCCGAAGAATGCTCTGACGAGTTGAAGAGTTTCATCGACTGCTGTTTACGTAAAAAAGCTAGCGAGAGGTGGACAGCTTCTCAGCTTCTCAACCACCCTTTTCTCCAACACCAAGATTAGGAACCGATGATATGCGGATGATGGAATGTTACGGAGATGAGAGATCGATCATCATCGGCTTTTTTGTACTTGAATGATGTCTACTTGGATTAGAGGATGGAGAATAAGAATTCTGATCATCGATTCATCATCATCCATCGGAATTCACAGAGTCTATGTATATAGATGAAAGATAGCCGCTGGAGAAGCAAACGAACTACATCACCATCATTGTACGTGCTCTTACGAAAATATAGATAAAGAGAGAGAGAGAGAGTTCAGAGAGATGTTTATTTTTGTTGGTTTAGGGTTTTGATTTTTGAATGAAGAAAAAGCGAGTTTTGATTACTCTCTCTCACAAGGAAGAATTAAGAACGAAGCGTTAACAGAGTATTTTGTGTTTGGTTCTCTTCTTTTATGAGCTTTATGTAGTCACACTTTATGTAGTCACACAAATATGTTGTTTCCTTCAGATGAGGATGATGATCCTGAACATATTCTCTATAAACTGTTCATTATTGAGCAGCAGACTCTGACAACTTAGATTGATAATATTACAGAATGGATTCGGAAACAGAGTAAAAAGACATGAGACAAGTGTTTGGTTGGTACTTGTGCAGACCCGTTCAATATATTATATATGATGATGGCGATATTTAATCCTCTACTACTTCTCCCAAAGAGAGTTGGTCACTCAAACCAAATCTACATCTTGTGCCATCTCTTCTTTCGCCAAAATTACGCTCAAGATCTTTGATCTGTTTGCCGAATCAGGGAGATTTACCATCAACCTGCACAGAAGATCTACTCTAAACGATGCTTCGAAGATGATGACAAAACACAGAGAAGAAAAACAGCAAGCAATCTGCAAAGAAACAATCATGATAACGTTTACAATACCAAAACATTTGCATTTGATAAACTCGCAGTTCCTAAACCTAAGAAGTAAGAACTTTTGCCAGAAACTCCCTACTTCCAGTGATTTCTAGGATTCAAAACATATTAGAGAATGCCACATCAACTAACTTAGCCAGGTGGTTAGCGAGCTTCTTCAAGGGATGACGCTAAAAGCAGATTTATGTAAACAACTTAATCAGCCAAAAGCTTAAATCACTCCTACTGTCCTATCTCTCAACGCTTTGTCAGAACGGCTTCTCTAAGTGTATGTATTCTTCCTCAAGTAGCAACAAAACGTCACACTATTGTCCCATCAAAACATGCTACAACAAATCAAACTTTCCAAAGTCTATTCCTCAACTAAATCTAAGCAAGTCAATGCATTACTATATGAAACTGAGTGCTTTACAGAGCAAGGCAAGTAAAGTACCTTGCAAATCAAATCCTGACAATCCTTTGATGAACTTTAGATTTCTCAGCATCAATAATAGATTCCACGCGATTAACCGCATCATCAAGCCTCCCTTTAGCATTAACCACAACGTAATCAAAGCTCTTAAGATGCCTAACCTCTTCTCTCGCCGTAGCAACTCTAACAAGCAACTCCTCTTGACTCTCCGTCTTCCTATCAATCAACCTCTCCACCATAGCAAGCTCACTCTCCGCCACAAGGAAGACAAACACAGCGGAGTTACCAAGTATCCTTCTCAACGTCTGAGCTCCTTGAATATCAACTCTAAGAACAATGTCTTCCCCTTTAGCCATGTATTCCTGAATCTGCTTCTTAGGGATCCCTTTGTATTCTCCATAAACAAGTGCGTACTCAAGAAGCTCTTCGTTCTCCACCATCGACAAAAACTCATCTCTCGAGACAAAGTAATAGTCTTTACCATCGACTTCACCAGGTCGCATCGGACGGCTAGTTGCTGTAACGACGAAATGTAGACCTTGACGAACCTCACGAAGCTTGTTGATCACTGCGTCTTTGCCGACCCCGCTCGGACCACTGACGACGATGATGATCTGATTCGGCGGTGGGATGATTGGATCGACGGTGAATGAAGAACCTAATTGAAACTCGAGGGAACGAAGCGATTCGGGTTTGGTGGGAGATTGAATCGGGGAAGAAGACGAATTGGGGTTATCGGGGATATGGGTATCGGTCATTTTCAAGGAGGAGTAAGAGTGATGACGGAGAGGTTTGGGAAAAGAGCGGGAGGAGATGAAGAAGATGGGTTTGTTGGGGAAGATGATGGAGCGAGAGAATGAAGAAGAACAGAGCTTTCGAAACATTTGCGGATTAAAAGGTGCAACCTTTGGGTATTTTGATTCTCTGTGGTTTGAGATTGGGTCACTCACTAGTCACTCGAGCCACCGATGATGTTCTCGTCTCAATGCTTTGCCGCGGTATTGAAGAGTAAAGACCTTTTAGCACGATGAGACCTACTTACTAGGGTTTACTCTTTCAAATCAATTTTAATTTCTTCCTTTTTTTACCCCATTTTGTAATTTCTTGATTCTTCTATGATTGATTATAACGATGTATAAACTTATATTAAATTATCTTATTACATAGTCATATTGTAGTTGAAAATTTATAGATTTTTTTTTCATTATAAATATTTATATTATTATCTAAACTGACTAAACAAGTAGTTCTAAAAAAATTTAAAATTTTCTAATCACTCGTTTAAGTTTAACAGCAGTTTTGCTTTCAAATTAAAGTGTTTTTGTTGACAAACGTGGTTCCCAATTTTGTAATCTAATTTCATCTTCTTCTTCTTTTTTGTTTTTTTGTCAAAAAGTATATACATTTTGTTGTTCAACTGTCAAAGTAATTTAAATATCGTTTTTTCATATCTTAACACGAAAATATAATTTGAGTAAATTTCAGATAAGTTTTTTTTGTTTCCATATATACAAAAATTCCAAACACAACAATAGGATGTTCTAATTTAATTTTCTCCCTAAACTAAAATTAAAAATTAAAAAATTAAAAATTTCGACGTTATATTCGCAACCAACCAAGTTGTTGTGTTAAAAAGTTAAACCGATCAATCAATCAAGTGGTTCCTCCTCCTCTCTCTATCGCATCTCTCTCTCTCTCTCTCTTTCTCTTTCCTCTCGTTTGTGGCCAACGTCGTCGTCGTCGTCGTCTTCACGATCCACGACGATTCATCTCCTCAGTTCCGGCGATTCTCCTTCTCTCTTCTGATTCCGCTCAATCCCCCCCATTTACTTTTCTCAAATCGCCGTGGTTGTCCCTGTGATTCGAGATTCTGATTTCGCCTCTCAATCTCGGGAAAAAAAGGTCCAACCTTTTTCTGAAATTCGAAGTCTTTAGCCGCGGGAAGATACTTATTCCGTGTGAGAAGATCGAAGAAACAATTAGTTTCGTGGTTTCTTGAGATCTCTCGTTCTTTTTGTTTTGATGGACACTATTAGGGTTTCCACGGAGGTTCCTGGATCTTCGAAATCGACCTCACAGTCTCTCTCCGAGTCGACCTCTCTCACGGAAACCATCAATGGCTCCCACGAATTCAAGATCAGCGGCTACTCTTTGGTCAAAGGGATGGGTATTGGCAAATACGTTGCCTCCGATACGTTCATGGTCGGTGGATACTCTTGGGCTATCTATTTCTACCCAGATGGAAAGAGTCCTGAGGATAACTCTGTCTACGTGTCTCTCTTCATTGCCTTAGCGAGCGAAGGTGCTGATGTTAGGGCTTTGTTTGAGCTTACCCTCGTTGATCAGAGCGGTAATGAAAGGCACAAGGTTCATAGCCATTTCGGTAGAACTCTCGAAAGCGGACCGTATACTCTTAAATATCGAGGAAGTATGTGGTAAGTGATCCCTTTCTGGAATAAAGTTTCTATTTTTTGAAGTGATTTCAGGAAATGCTATGGCTTTAGTATCTGCATGAGTTTAGATTGGGGTTTCTTGAATGTTTAAATCTATTGATGATTGCTTTAATGTAGGGGATACAAACGGTTTTTCAAGAGGTCTCTTTTGGAGTCATCTGACTATCTGAAGGACAATGGTCTCTTGGTTCGGTGTTGTGTTGGAGTGGTGAAGTCACGCACAGAAGGACCAAGGAGTTACAACATCCATGTGCCGGTTTCTGACTTGGGTCAGCAGTTTGGGAAGCTTTTGGAAAGTGAGAAAGGAGCTGATGTTACTTTCGACGTTGACGGAGAGACATTTCCTGCTCATAAACTGGTTCTTGCAGCTCGTTCTCCAGTTTTCAGGGCACAGCTTTTTGGTCCGTTGAGAAGTGAAAATACCAAATGTATTACCATAGAAGACATAGAAGCACCAATCTTCAAGGTCCTCCCTTTAATGTTGTAGTAGAGTTTTAAATCTGTTAGGTTTACTTTTTGAGGCTGTTAGTTTCAGTATCAGGTGTTATAAGTCCTTATAGGAAGTGGTAGTTTTCTTGATTCCTTGCCTTTTCTCGGGTGAGTGATTATGGTGTGATACAGGATATTCTATTTACGAGACCTTCTCCTGGGGTGCTGCTTCTGTTCTCTAATATTACTCACCCGGGATAAGGTTTAATCTTTCTACTTCTTTTCCTGGTTGCATGAATCTCTGTTTGCTTACAAATAGCTGCATTGTCTCCTTTTCTCGTATGTGGTAAATAATTTTTTATAGGTGATCATGTTAAAATGCCAAGTATGAACCTTTTTATGCTTTGTAGCTCGAGTTTTGTTTTGTTAAGATTGTTCTTTAGTGTATGTGCGAGTTTCAGATCCTAACTCTTGTAAATTGAAGGTTGAAGTGTATGCTGATACATATTCTCTTTTACTTTTGTTTGATTTTGCTCTTTTGGTTGTTGCAGATGTTGCTCCATTTTATCTACTGGGACGAGTTGCCTGATATGCAAGACTTAATAGGAACAGACTTGAAATGGGCATCGACTCTTGTCGCTCAGCATTTGCTTGCTGCTGCAGACCGTTATGCGCTTGAGCGGCTTAGAACAATATGTGAGTCAAAACTCTGTGAAGGAATCAGCATACATACGGTTGCAACCACCTTGGCTCTTGCAGAGCAGCATCATTGTTTCCAGCTGAAAGCCGCCTGCCTTAAATTCATAGCTTTGCCAGAGAACTTGAAAGGTATAAAAGATCATTTCTTTTTGCTTAAGTATCTTTGAAACCTCATACCGTCCTTGACTCCTTGTATTAAAATATAGTCTGTAATGTTTTGTAAATTCTTTAGCTGTGATGGAAACGGATGGGTTTGATTATCTGAAGGAAAGTTGTCCATCCTTACTAAGTGAGCTATTGGAGTATGTGGCTAGACTGAGTGAGCACTCTTTAACATCATCGGGGAATCGGAAGGAGTTATTTGCTGATGGTTGTGATGTCAATGGAAGACGGGTGAAGCAACGGTTACATTAAGTAACTAACCGAGAGAGAGAAAAATAGAACTCACTTTGGGAGCCTGAGTTGATGATGGTGACTCGTGGCAAACAGAATTGTAGAAGAGTAAAGATTTGTGCATTTGTCATTGTAAAAGGATTAGCGGGTGTTCTGTGTTGTTCAGCTAGTAGAGTGAAAATGTTGCTTTTTTCTTCCTTTTTTTTTGTTTACTGAGGATTTTATAACCAAAACCGCTTCTCTCAAGGAAATATTTCATTTACTGATAATTCTTGACCTGCCAAAAATAATCACAGGGAACTGCTGTTCTAGATATCTGATGCAAAAAAGGTTATAAAGTTTATTCATTTGAGTAATAGACAAGCTTATCCTATGTCCATGGGACTTGAAACAAAACAGAGTTTTAAAGAGCCACAAAGGGACATAAACCGAATTAGAAGGAAAAAAACCCAAGTTTTAGACCAAACTAATTAGGTTATCTTCAGATACAGATCATCTAAATACTCTTGACTCTTGAGATATCAGAAGAAGAATCTCTTGTCACGTGAGCCAGTGAACTTGAAATCCAGTTAAGAAATCAAAGATAAATCCCTCGAACTGCATATACCAGTTATTCAAGCTTACAATTTCGGAATCTATATTCCAGAATCCAAGTAAACTGAACAGAATGGAGATACACATTAGAGCAGTTCCAACGCCAAAGATATCAACTTTCTGGACGGAAAAGCTAACCCTCATCGAGATTTCATAGACTTGCAATGAAATCAGGAGATGAGAAGCAAGAAACAAAAGCAAACACGACACAGAGATAAATTCATCCCCTAAAATATGTGTAGGAGGAAGTGCAACGAGTGCTTCTGCCTTTTTTTGCTTGGTAAGTAATGGAGTTCAATAAAAGTTAAGTATTCAAGTTGTAATATTGGGACATTTCTAAGGTAAAAGAAATAAGAAATCCGCAAACGAAGCTGTCCGGATATTTCTAGTTTCCAAGATGAACTATGCAAACATTAAATGTGATAAATCTATAATGATAGATTGAAGGGTTCCTATCGACCTGATCAGCGATGATCTACCCCTCCCTTTAAAGCCAAGTTTGCTTGCGATCTGCAGAAGATAAAGGCATAAACTGAATCAGGATTCTAAGAGAAGAAATAAAATGACTCATGAACAATATGTTAACCCAAAAAACTTTAATTTGAGTATATGAATGAATGAGAGATGTAGTCGGATAAACAAAATAAACAAGTCTGACAAGAGCACGCACCACAAACAAAAAATCACAAAATCTACTGATGTATAACCAATCAACGACCCTAGTCATAGTAGAAGTGTAGATAATATTACAAGTTACATACAAAGCAACAAAAAGAAGGCAATCATCTACTCGAGGTTGTTGCCAATTGGCTACTTAGAACCATGTATTCTGATTTATAAAAGCATGTATTTTTATCGAGCAAATCTCCAATTTTAAGATGTTGTGGTGCTACGTTTAAAACAAGGGAGCCAGATATGACCATTGAAAATCATGTCCAAGTCCCAGCATATCAAAGTCGAATAGTTTTGTTAAGAATCATTAGCTGTTATATATATGAAATTCAGATTCTCGACAAAAAGAGATTGGAAAGCAAAGGACTAACATTTGCAGCAAAAATGGAGTTTCCCATTGATATTTGATAAGCACAATCAACTAGACAAAGGCTGCTATCTGTTGACTCTTAGACTTTATTATGCCGTGGAACAACCATTTCGAACAACATGAGACAAGGCAATCCCTTCAATGTAGTCTTAATCTTACAAGGAACCTTATTTTCTAATCAGAAGAAGCTAAGGCAGAAGAATCATAATTCATGACCAAATTCCCACATTTATTCATATCTGACTTGCCAGTACTTTTTTTTGCTTAAATTTAAATCTACTAACACTGAACACTCGACATTTCTTCATATAGACCACCAAATGTTCCCTATTCAAATCTCAATTATATGATTCAAATCTGATCCAATTGGCAGCAGTTCTAATCAGCACAACTACGAATATTATTTTATAAACTACTCTTTTTACCAAGAGACTCACAATTCATTCATCATAACCAATGAATCACAGAGAGGAAAGCACACTGTTATCAATCAAAAGCAAAGAACCATTGAAACATATGATCTCTTGAGAGTGGCAATGGAGATCACATCATTCACTGGTATACTCATCGAAACATATGATCAAACAACTCATTCATAGCTAATGCTACCCAAACAGACCAGAGAACTGGCGAAAGCAAGTTCATTTCAGGCAAAACTTAACAATCAAATGAAAATGGAAATCGAAATTGGCAAAATTGAGAAGGAAGAAAGGGTTTGACTAACTTTTTATGACGACGACCTCGCTTAGGTCCCCAACCTTGAAGCTTAGCAACAGGGCAACCACATCTAGATCGGAAAAGCAAAACAGCACGTCCATTAGGAGGAGCCATCCTTCTAAGCTCAGCTCTCAAACACTCGTAATCAGGATTGCTCTCACTACCTCCTTTCCAAGGCAACCTATCAATCTCCTTACTACCTCCTCCTCCAGATTTAACACATTCCTCCGTCTGCAATTGCAAATCAAACTCCATCGCCTTCTTCAACCCTTTACACTTTGGATTCCTACACTTCCTCGATCTCGGTCCACAACAAAGGTCGAGAAACGCAATCGAAGCGGCGAAGAAGACGGCGAAGGCGAAGAAGTAAGAAGCCGGAGGGATCGGAGAGAGATCATCTTCTTCATCGTCGGAGAAGATTAAGGATGAGAGGGGAGGGAAGTGTGAGGAGAGGAGAGAGAATGAGTGGAAGAGGTAAGAGAAGTAAGAAGAGAGGAGGAAAGCGCCGGAGAAGAGGACGAGGATTAGGATTAGGAGGTCGAGAGTCGCGGAAGGAGAGTGCTTGCAGAGGTGGAGAGATGAAGAGGAAGAGGATGAGGAGCTGTGATTAGCGGCGGATCTAGAGGCGGAGGAGGAAGGGGGCATGGTATTGGTGGTGTGATGATCTTCGTCGGAGAGAAGGAGGAGATGGAGCATGTTAGGGAGGGACGACGACGACGACGGTGGTGGTGATCCCCTCCTTTACATATAATTTAACTCTTCATTTGTGTATCTATACATTTTTTTATTTTAAGGGAAAAAAGCTATAAAAAAATTAATAAAAATTTAAACTGTAATTGTGATAGATAGAAAGAGAGAGATTTCTCATAACTGAAAATGTATAAATAATGAAATAAAATAATTAATTAGATATTAAAATTGAATTTTAAATCTGTAGATATTTATATCTAAGAAATACAGTTATATATCTTATGAGATAAGAGATTATTTATGAAATATGATTGGTGAACACGTTTAAATAAGACGGTTATAAAGTTTTGAGCCGTTGGAAAAAGGCGGTAAAAAACGGTTAAAGATAATGGATAGAAAAAATGATACAGTAAAATAGAGTGATTGAGTATTTTGCTTGATCGGTAGCATTATAGCGATTGAATAATAGATAATTTGGTAAATTATGAAAAGATAAAATATAGAAGAAAATATAATATTTTATAAATACTGTAATTGTGAGAGAGACAGAGATTTCTCATAACTGAAAATGTATAAATACTGAAATAATATAATTAATGAGATAATTAAAGTTGAATTTTAAATCTGTATACATTTATATTTGAAAAAATATATATTCTATATCTTACATATTATGATAAGAGATCATTTATTATGAAGAATAATATGATTGACTCTACATCTATGTGTATAATAAGTCAACATATTAAAGATAAGAGATTGTGTTACTGATTATTATTATTATTATTATTATTATTATTATTATTATTATTTTTTTGTGTTACTGATTATTATATGATGATTTTTATGAAATAAATGACTTTTGTTTATACAAAAAATAGTATGTTTTTCTATCGAATGTTGATATATAATATACACCATAGATAGTGTATACATAAAACTATTTTGTATGTTTTCAAATAATAAATATGGTGTATATATATATAATATATATATCAGCATATTGTTTAGGGTAGAAAATTTTAGTTACATTTATCTATGATAAATTATTATTTGAATCATTCAAAATAATTTACTAACTACTAAGTAAATTTAAAAATCCAAATTTATTGTAAGAGTAAAAAACATACATAGATACTAGTAAAAATGTGGTTTGTCTTTTGAGTTCTTTCATATACCAATGAGTAATGACCAAAATATATACTTTTTAGTTGTGTAATAAATTTGGTTCAGGATACTAGTCTACTAGAGACTAGAGAGAGTGGTCAGAACTAAACCATATAACATTGAAACATGGTTCGCATTCTTTGTATGAGAATGCGTAAAGAGTAGAGTTCGTACTTCGTAGCTAGCTAAAACCAATTTAGCTCCTCACTACGGCGAAATCGTTTTCATGAGACACATACCAAAATGATAGAATTATGTCTACTATGGATGGTAGAGCTAAATTAGCTAAACGATGTTGTTGTAGTTATTTTGAAATATAGAAAATTTATGGAAAATACAATAACTAGATACACACGACACGAAATTAACAATAATGGATTCAATTAATTTTCAGATTTACAGTTGGTTTTACTAATTTTCCTAATATTCACGGTATTTTAGATTTCAGCAAATCACACGTAACATGTCAGGTCAGGTCATGTCTTTGTTTGGACAACTAGCCGTTTAATTAGTCATGTCATGTCTTCGTTGATTGGCTTTTTGCTTTCAATTTTTCAAGAATGACAAATGAGTTTTTAGCTTTTACAAGGTTGGTCTAACTCACACGTAATAATTAATATGCTCTTCGTATGTGGTAATGGGAAAATGATCAAACGTGTGTAAATCTAAGAGCAAACTAAAATTTGGTAAGGTAGGTAAATCTAAGAGCAAACATGTGAAAATGAACAACATAATTTTACAAACTAACCATTGTCATATGATTATAATTTTTTTGTTAAGATAGGTAAATATAAGAGCAAATTAGATTTGGAACTTTTTGAGTATAATGTGTAAAACTGTAAAGCATTGCCCAAAAGCGAAGGATATGAATAGATTGCTATAAGCCATACAATTAAAGACGAATAAAAAACATGGTTTGTCGGATTAACTTGAATGATTTTGTCCTTATGGATTATTCCAAGGAGAAGGCACAAGGAAGAATCAAGAATAATATAACCAAGGCTATTAAGATTGCTAATTCTAATAGCAATGATGACAAAAATGGAACAAAGCTACTCAATGTCTAGGGGTTTTAGTTTATTTGAATGATGGATTAGATCAATTTTAAACAATGAACCATTCATTATGAACTATATGATTGGATTCTTACTGAACTTTTCCTGTCAAATTCAAGTAGAGTATTTCCGTAGTTCAAATTTAGTTTATCTTTCGTTCATAGTAAGGTTTCAAAACGCTGAATCCCCAACTCGACTCGAGAGTTCTCTACAGAGCCTATCTTACTCTCTTGGCTATTTCCACCATCGCCAACAACTTGCAACCAGAAATTTAGATAATCATATGATGTAGTAACCAGTCATAGAAACAACACATCGATTCAAACAACATCCAAGGTCTTTTAATTTAGATTTCAATTACACGTCCAGCACGTAACATTAGCTACTTCCATTACCATTACTATTACCAAACGTACCCACTTTTAAGTGACTACATACATAAACATATACATAACATTCACCAGATTGGATTGGACTATATATACATGTTACCCTCGGTATGCCCCTTTAGTAGAACTCGCGATCCGGAAGGATGAGCGGTGCAATGAGTGTCCAGATGTACAGTGCGGCCGTGACCCAACCGGTGCATATCTTGACCCACACCGAGGTCCATCCCACATCGATCAGAGATGCACTCTCTGATGAATCGGTCCATCCGGAGAGAAGCATTGCAGCGTACATGCTCGCAAGCGCAAATATTATATGGAAGAAGGAGTATGAGTAGCTCACAGGCCGCGCCTCGGCTTCACTACCCTTCTTCCCGTCCTCGGGGTCCTCTAACAATGCCTCTTTCCCACCTGCAAATAACGTTTCCAGCAAAACAGAAGAAACAAAAAGCCGAGTCTAGTTCAGAATTACTATTTACAAAACCGAAAAACTTTATGTCCAAGCATATTGAAGAGTTTGGTGAAGTACCTGATCTGGGAGAAGACGGTGGTGAGAGAAATGTGGTGGAAGAGCCAGCTCGGAGGGCAGAGTATAGAACTGAGAGAACCGTAGTGAGCATTCCAAGGATGAGAGTACTTGCGTTCACTGCCTTGGATTTGTTAAGTCCATTGCACACATAGTCATGAGGTTCGCTAGAGAGACCCGTGTAACAGACATAAGCACAGTAAACTGATATAACTGATGCTGGTAAAAGACTGCCATTCACCGCAGGATGTAAAGCAATAATAGCAAAAACAAAGGCCAGGATCATCGGCATGACGATGAAGAAAACATTTAGTCCACAATCATGACCAGATGGATTGAACCAGATGAACAGTATTCCTGAGAAGGCATATGTTGCTATGTAACACACAATTGATATAACAAGCAGAGCGATATACCTGCATAAAGAACCCCATTAGTCAGAAGATTATCATTACAATAAAACGCCAAAAACAGAATCATGGCAAAAAACACAGGACAAATGCATAGAATTTAGAAAAGATGTCGAGCATACCATTTTTTCTCATCCTTTTCGACCCATGAATCATTCCAGTTATGTGTAGCATCTAACAACAAGACCACTTGAACCAACAGAAACGCTCCAGCACCAAATTTTGATAAAGTTCCTGAAAGAATGTGCACACGATGAATTCAGTTCGCATACAACTTTTAAATTCAGCAACTTATTTTTCGTACTTGCAAGTACACCAGCACATAATATATATAATCACACAAATTGTCCGTATTCAAGCTCATCAACTAAAACCTGATGAGATAACACCAACCGATTTTGCAGACCAGTAAAAATTCTAATAACATAAAATATAACGTGATGAGATATAGCACCACAAGTAGAAAATCATGAGGAGCACAGCAAACTTACCATAGATTGAGACGATAACATTTGGAACAAAAAACATGAGGGCAACAAGCAAAAACCAGACAATCATCTTCAAACCCCATCCACCATGGTGCCATGAGTCACGCCTATCGTTCTGGTCCTTCACACCAATCATGATTAAAGCATATATCGCAAAGAAGAGGAAATTCCCAAAGCTCACACGAAGAACAGCTTGCTGCTGATACCATTCTTTGGTAAATGAATCGGAAGTGTTAATCCCTGTTTGTTTAAGCAAAAACCAAAACAGAGATTTTGTATCAATAGAGGTGATGATGATTCCTCAAAACTCTAACTAAGATCAAACAGGTATAACATGAAGCATAAGCAGACCCAATTCAAACACATCCATCATCACAGATTGAGATAAAAACGATCACGGTTTCAAAGGAACAAACTTTACACTGACCCAATAGATTCATACTTATAAACACTATGTCTCATCATGTCTCAGTAATTCAATTCAATTGACAAGATCAGAGAGAATCCAATTTCGAAACTGATGGTTCCAAGTTCCAACTACAATCATTAAAGCTAATAACACACACTAAAGAAGACTTAAGTGCTTATAGTTGTCAAAGAAAAAAAAAAAACAAAATAGAGCCGAGTAATGCAATGCAATGCTCATCTGAATAGAGCCGAGTAATGTGAAGAAGTCAGTAAACTAAAAGACAGTGAAATTATGGTCGTTCAAGCAATGAAGTGTGTTTTGGGAAAGATACCTCCTTTTTTGTGTATTCAGGGGAGTATGAAAGAAAAAAGAAATGGATGAGAGAGAAGCGTACAAGGGAGTTTCTCAAGGAGGGGAGCACCAGTCTCGCGAAGAATCCAGGAGACGACAAGAGAAGCACCGAAGAGACCACAATAAGCGATCCTCGCTGATTTCCTCGTAATCCCCGACGCCACCGACGTACACAACCCACATGTCGCCGACGCACAGCACGAAGCTAAGCAACACGCCATCTAGTTTCCGATTTGATAAATTTTGAGAGAAAATTTAATTTTTGTGTTTTGACTTCTTCCCAAATAATCTCCTCTTCTTCTGTTGTTTCTCGTGTGTGTTTTCGTTGTTGTTCTATGGAGCAAAGAGATATCAAACTTTCGAGAAATTACAAAATCTATACCTAACAAATGAAAGTTATCAATTTAACCCATTTTGTTTAAGTTTCATTATATATACTATAGTTTGTTTAATTCTAAGGAGCTACTATTACAGGCCCATTAAGGAGCTAAGACAGGCCTAATTTGGCCCTAATATTAAGTTAGTAAGAAAGATCGAGACCGGTACTAGTTTGGCCCAATATTACTCGGTTCAATCAACATCAATTTACACCTAAAGAAAATGAAAGATTTTCAGATAATGTGTGCTTCTTTATCTTAGGACCAAGACATTTGGAGTTAAAAGTCACATGTCAAGACAGATGCTCAACAGACAACAGCCAACAATAATAAATTCATGGTCAGAAGTCAGAACCATAAACCGTATAAGCCCCTACTTAATTCTCAATCTCTTTTACAAGTTAAATATCTTCTTTGCTCTTCGGAATTTTTTTAATTTTGGTTCAATTTACGGTTATAGCAAGGAGCTTCACTAATTTAATTAATCAAATACTACTATGCTAATGCTATGCCAAATTCGCAATGAGATTTACTTATTAGCTCAAGATGACGTGCAAAACTGTTTATTTATAAACTCACCATTCAATATTGTACAAAAAAAAAAAAAAAAAAAAAATTGAAACAAATGGATAAGATAAATAAAGATGGAACTATTATTGTGTAAAAAATAAAAGCTAAAATGGTATTGAAAAAAAATAGACTAGTACTAATCTAAGAAGAAGAAAAAAAAAAAGTCTTATAATTGACTTTTTATCTAGTTTTGTGTACTAAAATCTCCAACGGTAGGTTTCTCTCATCTCTCTACTGATGATAATTATAACAATCTGAATTGATATATTGGATAACAATTTACTATTTTTTTTTTAACTTTCATCCATCGTCTCTCTTTATAAATCCCCACCCAAAAACATTAATTAATTTTTATTCTCCTGCAGAGAAATAGGAGCGGCGGTGGTGGGAGAGGACAAATAACAACNAAAAAAAAAAAAAAAAAAAAAAAAAAAAAAAAAAACAAAGGCACGTGAAGCCAATCAAACACCATACACAAATTGTGTAATCAAAAAGACGAGAATAACCCTACCGGCACACCGACGCGACTTTGTGAAAACGCTTCGTTGCCCACATGTCGTCCCACAATTATTTAGCGCGGTCGTCGGCCTGTTGTCATGGTAAAACCATTACCACGACAGGGTTATAATCGTCTTGACATTAAAATTGTCTTTATCTCTCTCTCCCCCGTCTCCGCCTCCTCCTCCTCCCTCTCTCAAAATTTGCTTATTTGGCTGCACTCATCCAAAGAAATCCTAAATTCTCTTGGAGATTTATCTATTCTTATTTTATTTTTGCACTTTCTTAGTAAATGTTTGGTTTTGTTTTAGTCTAAAAAAACTTTGAATCCTCCCATAGTTTCCTTTTTCTCTCTTCCGGAAATTGGGAGGATTTTAAGTTCTTGTAAAAGAGAGGATTGTGTGAATCAATCATCATCTTCCACGAGTTCAAGAACTAACCCATCACTGAACCATTTAAAGTAAGTTTAATCATGTTTTTAATTTATCACATTATTATTATAAAGTTTGGATTTTTTTTTTTGACTTTTAATGTTTTCTCGGTAGAATAATTCTAAAAACTTAAAGCTTTACTTTTTAAGAAAAGAAAGAAAAAAAAAACTCATCTTGATTTGTTTTGTTGTTGTTGTTGTGATTTTGAATTTGTTGCTAACTTGAATCCACCTTTTCTGGGTTTTGTTGTCGGAATCTTCATTCAGATGCCGGATAAAGGAGTGATTTTGCATCCAGTTCCGAGCCAATTACTGATTCTACGGCCAAGTCCATTGCTTCAATGGCGTCTTGGTGCTCTTACTGCACTCGTCTTCTTCCTCATGTTAGTCGTTTGGAGCATTGACGGTTGTTCCATTCAAACCTTCGTTGAGCCATGGAGATTCAACGCTTACTCTGTTAAGATCAGTCCTTCTCCTTCCTCCCACTCCCTTCAAATCAGCCCTTCTCCGTCTCCTTTAACATCACCTCAACCCATTCTAGAAACAGAGGAACCTCACAATCTCACTACACACACGACGAAGGTGGTGGAACCAACTCTGGATCCGAATCTCACTTCAAACTCGACCGGTGTTCAATTCGAATGGATCACCGCCGATTCAGGGAAAGGTTTCACGGCGAATTTGTTAAGGAGTTGGTTGGCTCCGGGAGGAGCGCCGTGCAGAGAAGCAAAAACAGTTGAGATTTCAGTTTCCGGCGTCGACGGGAATGATTCGTTAGAGTTAACCGCCGGTGAGATTCATGAGTTTCGATTCCAAGCCTTGGATGAATCTGGTAAACATGTTTGCATCGGTGGTGACTACTTCGAGACTGATTTATCCGGCGAGAGTTGGAAATCGAGGCCTCCGGTGAAAGATTTCGGAAACGGAACTTACTCTTTCTCGTTACAGGTTCATCCTGAGTTCGCCGGAGATTACAATCTCACCGTCATTTTGCTCTTCCGTCACTTCCAAGGTCTTAAGTTCAGCACCTCACGTCTAGGCTTTGATCGAAAGCTTCGTAACGTCCCATTAAGATTCATCAATAAGCCTGACGTTACTCTACCGGAGCTCAAGTCATGTAAAAGATCTGACTTTAACAGAGATGCTTGGTCAGGACGGTGGACTAGGCTTGGTAAGAACGATGAGTGTGAGATCAGTAATGACGGGCGTTACCGTTGCCTCGCCGCGGATTACCCTTGTAGGAAACCGTGGTGCGATGGAGCGGTTGGAGCTATAGAGAGCAATGGTTGGGTTTACTCTACTCATTGCTCTTTTGAGGTCTTCTCTGGTGACAAGGCTTGGGATTGCTTGAAAGGGAAATGGATCTTCTTCTGGGGGGACTCGAATCATGTTGATTCGATAAGAAACTTGCTGAACTTTGTATTAGGTCATCCGGAGATCCCTGCTGTACCGAGGAGGTTTGATTTGAAGTTCTCGAATCCGAAGAACTCATCCGAGACGGTTAGGATCACGAGTATCTTCAACGGTCATTGGAACGAGACAAAGAACTACCAGGGTCTTGATTCTCTTCAAGACTCAGACTTTAGAGAGTTGCTCAAGAAGTACTTTACGGAAGACCGTGTTCCGGACGTGATGATTGTGAACTCAGGTCTACACGATGGGATTCACTGGACGAGTCTTAGAGCCTTTGCGAAAGGAGCTGAAACCGCAGCTGCGTTTTGGAGAGGAGTTTTTGATAAGGTGAAAAGCAGGGGATTGCAACCGCCTGAGGTGATTTTTAGGAACACGATTGCGACAGGAGGGTACGCGAGAACGTTAGCGTTTAACCCAAGCAAAATGGAGGCGTTTAACGGAGTGTTTCTCGAGAAAATGAAGGACGCAGGATTGGTCACAAGCGTGGTGGATAACTTTGATATGACGTATCCGTGGCATTATGATAACAGGTGCAACGACGGAGTTCATTACGGTAGAGCTCCGGCGAAATTGAAGTGGAGGGACGGTGAGATTGGTCATCAGTACTTTGTGGATTTGATGCTCGTTCACGTTTTGCTCAATGCATTGTGTGTGAAATAGAGACATGGTTAAGTTTGGTTTAGGGAAGAGTCATGGATTCTTTATTTATGTGTAGACTTTTGTAATTTTTTTGGAGTATAGATTATTATTATTTGGGAAAACTCAACTCACCAAGCTTGAGTTTCATTGTATAATAGTGAGAGATTTGAACAACCGTTGTGTACTATATACATATCTGGTTGACATTTTTCAGATAATAATAATATTTTTGAACACTTGAATGATTGTAATTTGGCTCAACTAGCTATAAACTGACTTTTATGTTGGAAGTTAGCTTAATTCACCCATTTATTGCTCTCTATGACTTAAAACACACACACACACACACAGCTAACTCGCAGCCAATAACGATTGTTGCATCCGTGAATGTTTTGAAGAGATGGTCCTCGCAAAAGTCCTAATGATTCATCTAGAAGACGATAGTGTCATAGTTAACGAGTTAACTTCATTTTATATATATGTCAACTATACTGTAATTTGCAAAAGTGTTCTGTTTAATGCTTTGTAATAAACTACAAAAAACGAGTGGTCTATAAACAATTATTTCTTACATATTATATAGAACAAAAGGGGAAAAAGAAACAGACCAAAAAATAATGCCACAGTTAATCATTTCAGTTGGGTCAAATGAACAAATCTTCTTCATTGTAAAGCCTAAAATTTAGAAGAAAAAGGGAATAATTGGAAACCAAAAGGGGGATTAAAGTTTCCATACCTCATAATGGTGACAGTTCAAGCAAAGTGTTTATGTGTGGAACTGTATATTATAAAAATGTACAAGTACACATTATTGTTTGTTAGTTTATCTATCATCAACTTGATACAAAGAGAAATAACGAAGTATTTGTCGGCGTCTTTGATTTCTTGGCTTATTGTCTCGAACCACAATACCAAATTTTCCTTCACCACATGAATATAATCTATCTCCAAATATTTTAGATAAGTATTTCTTAGATTTTCTCGATTAATATGTGAAGCATATTTTTTTGTTCACATATCTCTCTTGATAAAACAGATCATTATCGATTGTGACTTAAAAAATATTTTAAAACGGATTGCTCCAATTGGTTTGTTTTTATCGTAAATCAAATTTATGAGACGAAAACTATAGTACTAATTTTGACTTTTCAGACATGTACAGCTACTGAGAATAAACTTTTGGTCTAGCTAAATCAATATGATGAAATCACAAGGTTGGTTAAACTATTATTGTGAACGGTCAACCAAATTGTCTTTATAAACCACTAGTGAACCGAAATTGCCTCTTTTTTTGTCTTTTAGAAAATCCATATTATAAAGTACAGTGATACTATTCCCCCTTGCATTTACTATTAGGCACACATATATTACACAATAGAAAATCCAATATCTCCTTACCAAAAAATAAGAAAATCCAATATCTCACTCTTGTGAGGAGCCATCAAAAGAAGAAAGAGAGAAGAAGAAAAAGAATGGATATGATGAAAACATCAAAGATGAAGTTCACAAAAGAGATGATAGAGTCTATCAAAGACAAGCTCCCACGGCTTAGTTTCCTCCTCCTCTTCCTCCGACAATGTTACGGTGGTTGTGGCGACCGGACCCATCTACTCCCTTGCCCCATTGCCACTGCCTCCACCCGCTTTTGGAACCTCTCCGACCGTCCCGTGGAGCTCCAGATTCGGGTCGGTTCCATCCTAAAACGGGTCCACACTCTCAAACCCGGCCGTTCCAAGAGGCTAGGACACAGTAGCATCTATAGAGCTTACGTGGATGACCAGGAAGAACGTAGATGGTTGTACTACGACGAAACGTGTCTACCGTACGTATGGGTGCACGAGACCGGTACGGACTTGTCGAAGATGGTGAAGCAACAGTACGTGAGTCTTGAGGATCTGAGGGATTACTCAGAGATTAGGGTTTATAAGGATTTACAGAGAGGTTGTGTCTCAGTTGAGAAAAGAGACAGAGCTTCTGCTTTGTGTTGATGATTCTCTTTCTTTCTCATGCTCCCAATCTCTTAATTTACTCCTTGTGAAATTTATCGTTATTGGTTAGTTCATCTAAATTATTTTAAGTTCTATATACATATAAATATGTTTTTTATTATGTGATACATGATGCATGTATCAATATGATTGTAATCCATTCTCGAATATTGACTCTTATATGGGTTTATTGGGTTAGACAATGTCATCATTAGTTGATCTCTTACCAAAAGGGGTAACTAGATTTACTTGTCAGGATTACAAACTAATCACAAAATTTTGTCATTGTCGTCGGTTGAAGTTTGTGGTAGTTGAGGACTATATCTGTATGTAGTGGAAACCCAATATAATGATAGGTAATTCAATCAGAAGATGGCATTATTAAGTTTTTTAACACAAGGTTAATAGTATTACATTACTTATAGTATAAAGTGTCCTTGTGATATTTGCTTAGAATGTAGTATTAAAATTCTTACACGAACGATGACCCGCGAATGGTTCATAATAGAAAAATTAGAGGTTTCTTTTAATATCATCATTTGCCAAAACAGAGATGAAATCAAACAAAGTTCCTTGTAATGAAATGAAGACTGACTGTACTATATTCACGGAGTATTTTTGTTTTCCTCTTATTTGGTCGAGAGATCTTATCTTTTACACGTTTCTCGATGATCAATAATGTGTTTTGTTATTTTATTTTCGGTTGGAGAAAGGCAACAAAACCCAACGAGGTGCTTTGATGGCAGGCAAAATAATGACCTTTCCTCTGTGATCCTCTCCACTTTGATAGTCCATTAATCTAATACATTCAATTGTGTGTCATATAGCTAAGTAATATTCAATATGGTAATACTCAACATATGATGCAATGATAGACTTCTGGTACCCAGCAATAAATTAGTGGAGCGTAGGTTTAGCTTTAGGATACGAAGTTTTAGAAATCGATTTTTCGCATGAGATGTAATGTCACTATAGTTATAGCGTTGACTTTTAAGTAGCAGCAGTCAATTAATTGGCACGGTAAGTGAGAGATTAGGTGGTAAAAGACGAATATTAAAGTCAAAGTTACGAAGAAAAACTGAAACCTAACCACTTATTATTTTATTTGATTAGTAAATAATTAACTGAAAATAATAAACCGAATCCTAAACCAAAACCAAACCGGAAAGATAAAGTTTTATTTACTCGTCGGTTTAAAAAGTAAAAAAAGAAAGGAAGTCAAAAAAGCAAAGTACCGAAGCGTGAACGTGAAGGAGACACATCTTTGTACCAAATCTTCTTTGTTCCTCAGTCCTCTCTCTCTCTCTCTCACTCTGCTTTGCTTCTGTTCTGCTTTCTGTCTTGTCTCTTTCTTTCCCCATTGGATTTGTCATTCTTTACTCACCAATGGGAATCTCCTTTAGCAACAACAACAACAGAAGACGAGACACCAACAACAACCGCCGTCTCCTCCACCACAACCATCCTCCGCCGCCTTACTATTACCTCGATCCTCCTCCTCCTCCTCCACCGTCATTCCCACCGCATTATGACTACAATTACAATCTCTCTCAACCTCTACCGCCACAGCCACAGATCAACTCTTGTTCCTACGGCCATTACCATTACTACCCTCAACCTCCTCAGTATTTCACCACCGCTCAGCCCAATTGGTGGGGTGGTCCGATGACGAGACCGTCGTATTACGGTCCTCCTCAGCCTCAAACTCAAACGCAACCAATCCCACCGCCGTATGTGGAGCAACAGAACGCCAAGAAAGTGAGAAACGACGTCAATGTGCATAGAGGTACGGTGAGACTCGAGGTGGACGATCTCGTCCCTGGTCACCTTCTAGTCTCCTTCGTCTTCGATGCCCTTTTCGACGGCAGGTAACATTCACCATCAGGGCTTTGATCTATCAACATTGCGTGATAATGTGATTCGATTTCTAGGTCTTAGAACCCTAATTGCGACGAAATTGGCAAATTTAGGCCGATTAAACTATTAAAGGAAAGATCTTTACTTATTAGAACCATATGGAATGTAGTAAAGATTCAAGCTTTATGTGATTTTGCATAATATAGGTAATGTGTATATTGAGCCTAATCAGATCAGAAACGTCGAGAGAGATCATATCTTTCTTCAGAATTGGAATAAACTTTATATGATATGTATTGACTGACCAATGTTGAAGATAAGATTCTCATTGTGTTCTCATTTCATTTTCAGTTTCACTATCACCTTCTTTGCTAAAGAGGAACAAAACTGCACATTTGTCCCGCAGTTTCCAGAGGTTTATTCACCAGCAAGATTCCATTTTCAGAAAGGTCCTGGACAGAAGTTTCTGCAGCCTACAGGGACAGGAACCGACCTCAGCTTCTTTGCTCTTGATGATCTGTCAAAACCCTTACAAGAAGATGTGTATCCGCTTGTGATATCAGCTGAGACTGTAATCTCTCCAAATCCAATCTCAGAGCAATCATCAGTTCATAAGCAAGTCACTCAAGCGGTTCTCGAGAAGGGTAACGATGGATTTTACAAAGTGAAAGTCGTAAAGCAGATTCTTTGGATTGAAGGAGTTCGATATGAACTCCGCGAGTTGTATGGCTCGACCACTGAAGGTGCAGCCTCGGGATTAGAGGACAGTGGTTCGGGTAAAGAATGTGTGATCTGTATGACTGAGAATAAGGACACGGCTGTGCTGCCTTGCAGACATTTGGTAAGACTTTCTCAATCTTTTGCTTTTGGTTTCTAAAGTTGGCATTTGCTTTTGGTAGTAAGCATTTGTTTTTATATTTTCTTTGATGAGAAGGTCTTCTTTTCTTCGATCAAATCCAACCTACAATATCTATAGATCACTGTACAATCAGTTTAAAGAGAATAACATTTTAATTCTAATGTTGTATGTCTGTCCATCTTTGCAGTGCATGTGTAGCGACTGCGCGAAAGAATTGAGGCTTCAGTCGAACAACTGTCCGATTTGTCGACAACCCATTGAAGAGCTCTTAGAGATCAAAATGAACAGTAGTGATGAACAACACTAGTTTTTTTTTTTTTTTTTAAAAAGGTTCTTCCTTTACTTAAAAACACCATTTCTTATATAGTAATATGATTCTTTCTTCTTCTTTTTCTGAAATCCTCCATATCTAAATCTGTAATTTCAAACATTGTTGTGTAACTTCATACCGCATATAGATTTGTTTTGGTACAAAAGTTTGTAGTTGGAAGATATCAGCATCAGTATATGTAGTACTATTGTGCTAAAAAGAAGAGCTTTCATATTCTTTAGCAGATTTTTATCCTCTTTGATAAGTTCCTAACACTCTCAACTAATCTACTTAATGTCTGTAATTGAATGTTTTTGTTGGTTAGCTTAGACAAAAGGATCCAATGTTGTGGTCCAAATCTCATAGTACCCCCCCCAAATAATTAATTTCTTCACAATGTCTAGAAATTAACATTTTGCAGAGTTTGTATAGCAACATTCTTTACCATGCAGTAGAGTCAAAGATCATTAGAGAAAATGGTGAGTTTTGGTATCTGCAGAGATAGTAAAAGAATAGAAAGAGGTGAAGTTGAAGAAGAATCATTTCTGCTTTTTTGCAATTTAAACATCAATTGAAGGAAAAGCTGCAGGAGGAAAAAGAATGTTTCCCACTGAGGTTGAGCTTTAAAAGAAACAAAAAAAGGTCCTTTTTATAAAATCAAAAAAATAGTCTTAGTTATTCTTTTGACAGAATGCTCAAACTTTTAAATTAAAAAAAGTCTTTATTTGATCTGTTATTGTTTGGTCGCAAGCTTAAACTGAACTACATAATAATTATTGGTGGATTTCGTAATTTTTTTCTTCTTTCTGATGCTGAACAAAAAAAAAGAAAAAAAAAAATCAATTAATTATGTGTATTTTTTTTTTAATTATGTGTATTTTAGCTTAGTAGGCTGAAATTTCAATTTTGTAAAAAAAAAAATCGTTTAAAAATTGACTAAAATGAAATGATATCAACGGTGACGTCGATGAGAAATATTACCTTTTAAAGGCCAAAACGTACAATAATGCACTTTCCGAAAACACGAAGAAGATAAAAAAGAATCCAAAGGCAAAGATGGTAACACGACAAAGGAATTAATAATGTCATTTTGCGAAGAGGAAGAAGAAAGATGTCATGTGCAGAGAGACACTCATGTGACCAACAACAGCTATCGAGTTAGGCAAAACCCTCAACGACAAAAGTCTGTCTATTATTCATCTCAACATGCCCAAATTATTTTTTAACCCACCCATCAACTGCTTTTTCAATTAGATAGGTTTTTTAAAAAATTATTTTTATTTGGAACGTTCTAAATGTGTAAATTTATGCATCATCTTACGATTCCATTCCATTCTTTACTAATAATTGTACAACTATCATATCTGATATGTGTTAGAAATCCAAGTCTTGAATTTTCTATGATTTTCATAAGATTTAGTTAAGAATGTGATAATTATATATATTGTCAAAAAAAAAAAAAAGTGATAATTAAATATAGTTTAGGCACTAGGCAGGCTTTGATTTAATAAGCAAATGAAAGTGTCCTTCAGCTTCACCAACAAAACCATTATACTGTATTCTTTTTGTTTTCCAAAGAAAACCATTTAACAATGTTTACAAGACAATTAATTTGAGTATACAGTAGCTCACTTTATAAATGCTCATCCATATTTTTTTCAAAAAATAGCGAGTCTCATCAAGAAGTGTTAACGCGAAACACAACGCGATGAGACGATTTAGTCAATGTGTAAAAGAATAATGTATTATTGTAAAGAAATCGTAAAAACAAATGTACTTAGTATTAAAATACAATTGGGAATTAAACAAGTACTTCTAATAATAAATTAGGGAAACTTGCAGAGATCTGGCCGAAAACGTGATTATGAGGGTCACAGTCGCACTATAAATTAGTAGTATGAAATACGAACGAGAACGAGGCATTTTGCCATTCATCATTAAAAACTTTAAATACCGAACAGCCCCCACTCTTATCTTTTTTTTTTATTATATTTTTATACCTTTTTCCTATTTTTATACTCTCTATATGATATCACCAAATTTTGTTTTTGCAACAGTGACTTTTCTATCCCTCACTCTATTCAAGCATCCATATATTTATCTTATACTTCTTCCGTTTTAAAATATATGATGGTTTAAGTAAAATACGCATATTAAAAAATGACTACTTTCAAAAAGTATAAAATATTATAATACTCTAAAAGTTGCATAAAAAATTGAATACTTAATATTAATAATACTAGTATACTACTAATCATTAATAAAAGTGGATTATCATGGGTAATTCTCACTTAATTAATTGTATCTCTATATCTTTCTTTTTGTTCGGTATAAATCTACTTTCGATAGTTTTGACTTTTTACAGTATTTTAATCCCAGTCGATTTTGAAGTCATCTTATAAGTTGAACATACTAAAAATTTGCAAAATTATACTACCACATGCCTCATTGGCATAGATTTTAACATTGGAGAATTCTCGAAAAAAGTATTTTTTTTTTTTTTTCCAATATTACATAAAATATTGGGAAAGTCTAGGCAAAAAAAAAAAACATAATATTGGTCACTCCTTTCTTCTAAATAAATTGAAGCAGCGACTTTACTTCTCTCTATCTATCTCTGACTCTGAAAAAGATGAAGTGGAGAAGTTAATGTTCACCAACTTAATACAACAAAGTCTGAATCTTTCTTCCTTCTTCTTCTTTGCCTTCTTTCAAGTGCGTCTCTCGTTCTCCACTCTGTTTCTTTCTTGTTTTTGAAGAAACAAAGGTATCTATCTATCTTCCTCAGTTACATATATACATATGAAGTGTTGTCCTTGTACTTGAATGTGTTAGAAGATAACAATTTCTTGGTTCTCTAATGTTGTCCAGTTTGAAGTTGCCAATAGCAGAGGAGCTGTCTCAGATCTGGTACTAAAGTGAGAGAGATTTGAGTATCTTGTTGAGAAAAAAAAAAATGAGTAAAGAAGAGTTCATGAAGATCCAGGTTTAGTCACCATTACTCTCTCATACTCCTTCTCGCAGTGTGTGTGTCTTCTGTTGACTTTTTAATCTGAGAAAGATTTATATTATGTATGTTGCAGACTTGTGTTCTTAAAGTGAACATACACTGTGATGGCTGTAAGCACAAAGTCAAGAAAATCTTGCAGAAAATCGAAGGTAAATAGAGAAGAACTCAAAATCTCTTTTCTTGACTTTCTTGTTTTTGTTTCTTATATTAGTCTCAGAATCAAGATTTTTTAGTATGTTGACTAATTAAAAGTAGTATTGTTTTGTCTGAAACCAAATCAGGTGTTTTCACGACCAAGATTGACTCAGAGCAAGGGAAAGTGACTGTCTCAGGGAGCGTAGATCCTTCTGTTCTCATCAAGAAGCTTGCCAAATCTGGTAAACATGCTGAACTCTGGGGAGCTCCAAAAGGTAACAACAATCCCAATCAGTCCCAACTGCCGGATCAGTTTAAGGGGATGCAGATTGACAATAAGAAAGGCGGTGGCGGTGGCGGCGGAAACAATAATAACAACAAGAAAGGTCCGAAGGCCGGCGGAGGAGGAGGAGGAGGCGGCGGTGGAGGTAACAGTAATGCGCCTAAGATGAGTCAGCAACTGAATCCACAACAGATGCAGCAGCTTCAACAGCTTCAGAAGCTGAAAGGGTTTCAAGATCTGAAGCTTCCTCCTCAGTTAAAAGGCTCTGTTCCTATGAACAAGAACCAAAACCAGAAAGGAGTCAAGTTTGATGTTCCTGAGGATGATGATGATGACGATGATTTTAGTGACGAGTTTGATGATGAGTTTACTGATGATGATGAGGACGACGAGTTCGATGATGAGTTTGATGATCTCCCTCCTCTGTCTAATAAGATGAAGCCTAATGCTCAGCAGATGATGCCTAATGCTCAGCAGATGATGATGAACGCTCAGAAGAACGCTAATCTTGGCGGTGGTCCCGCTAAAAACGGCGGTAAGGGCGCTCCCGGCGGCGGAGGTGGTGGTAAGGGTGGTCCCGGTGGCGGCGGTGGAAATCAAAACCAAGGCGGAGGAAAGAACGGTGGTAAAAACGGCGGTGGTGGTGGACATCCACAAGACGGTAAAAACGGTGGCGGCGGTGGTCCAAACGGCGGAAAGAAAGGTAACGGCGGAGGTGGACCCATGGCTGGGGGACCTCCGGGCGGTTTCCGTCCCATGGGAGGAGGAGGAGCACCACCGAACATGAGCATGTCTATGGGAGGACCAATGGGTATGGGTGGTTCGATGGGAAATATACCGGCGGTTCAGGGATTACCAGCGACCGGTCCAGGCGGTGTACCAGCCGGTTATTTCCAAGGGGTCGGGTCAGATCCGATGCAACAGCAACAACAACAACAACAGCAATATTTAGCAGCTGTTATGAACCAGCAACGAGCTATGGGGAACGAACGGTTCCAACCAATGATGTACGCACGTCCACCACCGGCAGTTAACTATATGCCGCCAAACCCGCACCAATATCCGAATCCACATCCGTACCCGTACCCGTATCCATATCCACCACCTTACGGGAATGATCAATACTCTCACGCCTTTAGCGACGAGAACACATCAAGCTGCGATATTATGTGAGATATATTATGGTAAACAAATCTAAAATAAAAACAACAATAGTTGTGTATTGAATCCTAAGTTGGGATTTTTTTTTCTTCGATGGATCGAATGCTAAGTTGTTTTAGGGTTTTTTTCACTTTGTGATGATAGCTTTGGTAATTTAATAGAATAATATAAAACTTCAAGATTAGTAGTTTTTCTCACTCCATGTGACTTTGTTATTTGCTAATGTTCGTGAATATACGCGTATACGGAGTTGCCAGAACAAATTCAATAGATACCAAATCAAATTGATTATGAATGAATATATTGACACTTTTGGGTTTGATCTTATTAGTATATTTTTTTTCAAAGAGGATACGGAATCTTTTAAATGGAAGTGGAGTTGTGTGTCCTATGGACCATTATATTAAGATAAATTTTCTCCACTATATTTGGATCTTGCTTTTATTTCTTGTTGTTAGTTCTGAATTCTCTCTATTCTGTCGTCGAGTTATGGAAAAGTATTATAAGCAAAAGTCAGCATGATTGGTTTGCATTTAAATTCAAAAGTTAAAAAGGAAGAAAAAAGAATAGTATTTGATATAACGACTCATGACTATAATTTTGTAAAATAATAACCAAAATTTTGGGTCGTGGTCATAGATAATATAGTCTTCCTAGTACGTAAAAAAATTGGTCATCAATCTCCATCACCAATTCACGTCCGATGTAACTGTTGCTAGCTAGTACTATCTATTAGTTATCGAATCACTATTTGCAACCAAATCAATTATTATCATGACTTTAATCGACAAAAACTAAAAATCAAACGTAATTACTATTGCAAAATGCAAATGCCCATATGAATATGATGACTTTTTTTTTTTTTTTTTTAAAAAAAGAGATGTATGTATATCATAGTATTGATTATTGATCGTGCATGATGTATTGATGATGATGGGGCCGAGTAGAACAGTTGAAGGAATTAAATGAAGGCTATGCGCGGCAGAGCTAAAGTGTAGCGTCACCAGAATTGTTCAGTGCTGCTGCATATATATATATGTCTCATCTTCTATGCTTTTTTTGCTTTTTACATAACACACAAACTTTACTAATTAACTCAGAATTTAGATTCGCCTAGCTAGATTCTGCTTACTACGTTACAATTTCCTTTTTCGCTTCAATACTTTTTCATGTATAGTGTAAATATTTGTTTTCTAGCTGTTACTTATTTGAAATACGTACAATATACACGAGTTGGAAAAAAAAATGATATACATAATACCAAAATACACGTATGTGGAGACAAATGTGAGGAAAACACATGCATTAACAATTTAATATGACATCGATAGTATATTTTTCTTGTGGTGTAATTAAGCTAGGAAAATAAAATTAAATGGAGTATTCTGTTATTAGTATTTCTGAAGTTAGAAAACAATTCATTTTTTTTTCTTTACAAGTTACAAGGTTGTCGCCTAACAAATGAAATTTCTGTAAATGGTTTTTTTCTTTCTACGAAGTAGTAACAGTGTTCAGGGTATCCTATACACAGTATATTTCTGTATTTTGCATTTATTTAGATCTCCGCAACTTAATTAGTTGAGCTTAGAAGAAAAAGAGTTGAAAAGTGAAGACAAATAAAAAAGTGAAATGCGACAAAGTGTGCGAGCAGCTCGAGATCCGACATTTGTTCATCTCTTGTTTGGTTGCAGCTCCAAGTCTATCTATCTATCTTCAACCTTAGTTTTTACTTTACTTACTTGTTCCCAATCAAAAACTCTTTACAGCAATTTGACAAAATAACCCATCTTTTCACTTTTTTCTCTTTTGGGACCAATAGTTTTCTATTGTACCTTTTTAAAAACAATCCTTTTCCGAAAGAGATCGCCACAGCCAATTCTCTCTAGTCTTGAGTTAAATTGTTCTGCCGATAATTTGATTGAAATGTTATGTTAAAATTTTTATTAATAGTATATACTACAACATGTTAAAATGCACTATCATTAGTTTTTGGTGAAACTCCCATTTTCCAGTTATCCAAAAAATATGTTGCCAACTCAGCATTGTGAGTGTTCATGTTAAACTCTGAATCTCAGCCGTCGATTCAAGAGCTCAGTCATCTAGGACTTTCGTAGGACCCATCAGTTACAAAACCTTTGAATCACACAGCTGTCCACTAAACACATAAACTCAACAATAGTACTTTCTCCGTTTCAAAATATAAGATGTTTTGGAGAAGTTTGTTGTTTCATAATATAGGATGCTTTCAAATTTCAATGCAACTTTTAGATTAATTTAATATTTTATATTATGCAGTATTGTTTCTGATTGGTTGAACTTGTTAAAAGTAAAGACTTCTTAATTTGCGTGCTTTGCTTAAAACATCATATATTTTGAAACGGAGAGAGTATTATACTATTGTTTCTACTAATTGACGTTTAAAAAATAACTGTATGTACTAATTATTGCTATTCTTAGGTTTAAACTTTTTAGAAGTTGTATGCGATATTCTAGTACACTGTATAGAAGTATTCCATTAATAAATGTCTGAATGTTGTTTGTTGGGTGAGGGGCTGAGGGTGAACTAGAGTCTAACATGCTACACCATCTGTATATATTACAAAAACGTATATAATACCTAATTCTCTATTACAAATGATTTTAGAATTACAGTCAATATGGTACGTGCAACTGTGCAAGCATAATTTTGACGTGCTATCAATACAGACAGTGCTATTCTTTTGATTCGTTTTAAAAGAATAACGAATATATACAGTGTGTACCCTTTATTACAATGGCCTTGCAATTAGTACAGTCACTGCACTTGGTATGCATGCTACTTATGATGGATGTATAGATTCCGTTTTGTTGTTGTGTATACATATATCCCTTCACGTTGAATATGCGTTTAAGAAAATTCATACTATATCACTATTTATTAATTTTATTTAAGGAATAAATATGAAACATTTTGGGAGAAAATGTTTGTCTTTTTTTCCATCAAAAACAGTTATTAATTCAAGATTAAAAATTCTGATGATGATCGAAGAAAAAATAAATTGGTTCTTGTGAAGGTATAACGACAGAAGCAAGCAAATAGCGCTTTAACTATCGATCAAGAAACTGATAGTCCTACTCGATAACAAAATCAATAATTGAACCACAAGCATTCTCACATGTTAATTGATCTCCTATATATATCTACTTAATCCTGATTAATTAATTATTTCCTGAGGAAACTAATGAATTAAAACACACACACTTTAATCTTTACAGTTAATGTACCTTTTTAAGGGTATACTACTATTTATTTGATTATTGATTTATCATGCAAATTGCAATTGACGTTGACTCTAAATTCCAAGAAGAAAAATGTGTAACCAACCCATGGAGTTCTCTTTCTACAGGGACACACGCTCCCTACAAATTTCGTAAATACAATGTATAGAAAGACTAAATGGAGTGGGTGCTACTATTATAGCAGTCTAGTGGTTTGGATAATCTCCGTTTTCAAAAGTTCCCACACTTTGATTTGGTATTATTATCTTTCTCTCATCATGGCCCATTGACCATATGTACATTTCCACAATTTAATTCGGTTATAATTATATGGTGCCATATATGTGACAAGTAAAAATGTGGAAACCAATGATACAAAACATCAACCTCGCTACTTCAACCCATATATCCAACAAGTTTTACTCATTACTAGCTCACTTATTTACATGCTCTCAGTCTCATATTAATTGTTGTTCAAGGCAAAATTTAAAATATTCGTCTCGGTTTTAAGCATAGGATTAAACAAAAGGTTGACAGACGAGAGGAAGAATCAAATCAAAAGGACACGAATGCCGTCACGAGCATATATTAAAATGGGATTAAATTAAATAATAAAGAAGATTTGGAAAGGAACTGTGAGATTAATAATGAATGGCAGTGAGAATTTTTTTTTTTTTTGGTTGGGTCAATGTGGATATTATTATATTGGATTGATGTAAGCATACTGATAATATATTGAATTTGACAACTCAGAGTGTGCCACATTTCGTGATTCTATCATGTGAATTTGACAATCCACTATTTTTTTTCTTTTTAAATATATAATGCAGTTGTCGATATAAATTTGTTCATGCGTCAATTATTAAATTATTATGTGTTGCACATAAAGCAATAATCAGACGTAAAATTGTTTATTTTTAAGTAAAATAATATTTGTTTACCTCACAATAAATAGATATTTTGTTAATTCTACAGGAAAAACATTAATACTAAATTTTTGACGCAGAAATTTTATTATTTAGTAATAATTAAATAAAGAAGTTTGTTATAATAAAATTGTTTGATAAATGATACTGTAAACAAGTAAATGTGGTAATGAAAAGTTTTAGTGTAAGCAGTAAGATGTCCGTATCTATAAGAAAAAATAGGTAAAAGATATCCTTAAAAACAATATTTACATTGAAAGAGAATATATGAAAATGTCACAATCAGCAGACATGCATGGTTCTGGTATCACCACGTGACGAATTGGGTAACCTTTAACCATCACCAAGAAGCAGGTAAGCCTTCACCTCACCAAATTCCCCTTTCCCATCTTTGGGGCTTGGGCTTTGGTCATTTATTATATACTGTATATTTATATAATTTTATTCTATTACATAATTTTACAAAAGATAAAAAAAAAAAATCTCTAAAACAATTTACGTCCGGTGTGTAGGTATATGCTTACCAAACTTACCAAATATTTGTATATTACATAGTCTAAACTCATAATGATGTCTAAACCATGGAGTAAAGTCCATAATGATGTATAAAACATCCATATTAATTAATGTATGAGTCCATAGTTAACTTGTACTCCAAAAACTTAAAATGATTTTAGAATGAGAAATTCCAGACTTTTTTTATCGGAGATTTCCAGCTCTATAAGTCGGATCTGCGAAAGCTATAGAGAGACCATAGACCGTAACTCCGAAAGATGACATATATATCGTTCACGAAATGTCTACATCTTTTCTTTGTCGTCAATGTCTAAATCAAGGGACTGTGTTTTTGTTCCAAGAACAAGTAATCTAATCTGTTAGGATTGTGTATATCTATACATTACATTCTATACGTCTACACACAATTACATTAGGTATTAAACTAATTAGAACATAAAACTGTAATCATTTATTTATGGGAAATTACAACTTTGATCAAGATCAGATACGAAAACAAACTACGTAAAACGTAAATGTTTTCTAAAAAAAAAAGTTTAGAGGAGCTTATTTCTGGCAAAGTATCACGAACGTATGCTCATGTAACGATACATGACAATTAAACCCAAAAGCACGATACACGCTGTAGTACATGTAGAATTTTGGTCTTAATTGGTAGAGACGATGATTCCTTCAGGTACAAAGCTTTTCTGAACTTCAAGAGTTAGTTCCTCCAAGCTTAAGTGACACTCCAGTCCTATCTGCACATGTAAATTTTATTGTGACGACGTTAAAAACAAATACTCATATAAACGTTCTATGATCAATTATATATACGTTGCGCTTATAACTATGGATCTACATATGTTAGTCTAATCAGTAGAACAACCATTTAGACTAAGATATATAGATGTAGATATGTACCTTAACAACGAAAAAGTATAAGACCGTCTCCTCCATGCTACTAATATTGAGGTGGAGAACCTGAAAAGATAGCTTCTCCAAGACAGAGATGATCTTCACGAGCTGGCCCACGATTCGCCTAGAGACAACTCTCAGTACAACGTTAGAGCCTGAGATCTTGGCTTCTACGTTAGCATGAGGAGAGTTGCAGCATGCTCCTACCTCCTTGAAAGTACTCGTGGTCATTACATTCTCGATTCGACTAAACGGTACCCGGGTGGTGGAGGCGGCTAAAATGGATGGCTCAATTGTTTGGTGATCATAAGGAAAAGAAGGTCGGTTTATTGTCTTTCTACGTTTCTTGGACTCAAGAACTTGGGCCAATTGCTGCAGCTCTTTGATGAACTCTATCACTCCTCCAATTATCGAAGCTTGATCTCCCTAATACGGATCAATTATTGAAAACAAGACCATATTATTCAATAGGATTGATGCATGCGGCTAAGATCTGTTTTTAGAAGTTAACAGAGAGAAATATATATTATATGCATAAACACATATACAAGATTATGAGAATTGGACCAAATATGATCACGATATGATCATAACATATTTTTCCAAAATTAGTGAGTTTGGAATATACAGTTTTACATGCATGATCCTATCCGTCTCTAAAATCTGTGCTCCCGCACAAGGTTTTTTATTTGCTTCTTAGAAAATAAACTATATGAGATTGTTCAATTGCATGTGAATCCCCAATATTATATGATTCTAGCTAGAATTAGACCTTTGAAACTTACGAAACAAAGAAAGCACCTATGGTTCAACATGAAAAAGCACCAAACCTCTTTCAAATTAAGAGAAATAATAATGAATTGGAATTGAGAAATGAGGTGATCAAGAGGAGATCACATGAAAGTTACCCTTTTGATATAGAAACAAGGAGTTAAAGAACGAAGGGATTTAAGGTGCTCGTTCATTTGTCTTCTTCGATTCCTCTCAACAGCGATGTGAGACATGATCCTTGACTAAGATTCACTTAATTATACCTCGTCTAGGATTCTTATCTATCAAAGAAGAAGATGATCACTTTCACTTTTTCCGACACATTCTTCAAAACAATGTCTTATTTATACAGCCGCAACAACAAAGAGATAATTAGGGTTCAGAGTTTTTTTTTCAAGGTTTCATAAATGCACAATGTCGCTGTCTCGTGACATTTTTTTGTCTCTTACTAATTTTCTCTCTCTTACTATTTTCACTCTCTCTCTCTCTCTCTCGTATTACTTCAATATATGTATAAGTACAAAGTAGAGAAAGGTATGCATATACAAAGATACGTCACGTTTGTGAAGTTGGATACATTTACATTTACATTCACTGCGTGACGTCTTTTATTATAATTAAGATATATCCTACATTCAGTTAGAGTGCATGCCTTTACACCACCTTCTTTTACTTCTTGTTTCTACCCCTTGTGCCACACTTCTTACTTACCGCGTTTCCTTAATTACTAGAAATGTATATTTTAAAACGGACATATATACCAGTTTTGATTGTTAAGATCACTGGTGGAAGATACGAGTTTATGTTGAGATATGGTTTTTTTGGATGAATGAAAATAAATTAAATTATTGAATTGTCCCAAACTAAGAGGATTTAGAAGCAATTGTGATTTATGAAGTGTGATCTCTGTTTTCCCCTTAATTTTTCGCATGACTTTTGTAGGATCTTAGGATGGTTTACAGAAACTAAACAAAAAAAAAGGTTGTTAAGGAATTCTCCACACTAAAAAAAAAAAAAGTTTCCTCAAGAAAAGTCTCATATGCATTCAAGTGAAAAGATGATAATTCCGTCATCGTATCGTAAAAAATCGATAAATTAAGTTCAGAAACGCGTTGAAACAACTACATATGATGACGTCAGCACTTACGGTACTCAGTGATTACTTTTACAAAACATACCTTTTTTCATGGAATTACATGTCTATCTGTTCGACGATTTTGTAAGATTAATATAATGACAAGTAAAAATAAAAAAGATGTTTTAAGTAGCACGCAGTGTTTTAGTTAAACAACATATCATTTCATCCCACAACCAATATTTGATTCTCCATGATTTTATCATTATACATGCGTTTTGTTATTAGTTGGAACTACGTACGTACGTATATCCTATTTTTGTATGGATCACTTTGTTAATGAAGTAGGCTCTACAAGAAAAACATTGCATATAACCTTCGGAGCTAACCGACAAGTTCTGCTGTTGATCAAGCTTCTTCATGAGTCTCAACTACCTGGACGGCTCATTAAGATTCTTCCCGACAGCTAGTTTTCTAATTAGTTTCCCTAAAATTTTTGGCTCTAATTTATGAAGTTAAGAGTATCTCAATGAGACAATAACAATGCATGTTCCAAACTTCAGCGAACCTAACATAAGAAAATTTGTCATAGTGTTTTGGGTTATATGTAACTTGCTCCCACTACTATCAAATAAAAATGCGAAAATGTACGGAGGAGAAGAAATAATAATAAACCTTAATTACGTCCCAAAAAAGTGGAAGCTGTAAAGAAATGTTGGTGACAAATGTTTGTAGCCGGAAATGTTAGGCCACAATACGTATAAGACATGCAAAGGTGCATGCCCCATTTAATCAAACTATTAATTTTAGGAGTAAAGAATTTAACTCCAACATGGATATTCAATTTGTTCATGTTCTATCACGTTATCTTCTTTGTTCAACAGGCAATAAGATTTTTTTTTTTTTCTTTTTTTTTTCTTTATATTAAGAATCAATTTGCAGTAAGAAAACTCACGTTTGATCAAGATATCGGTTCGTACATAAGCAGATATACAATTAATCATTTAATTTTGACAAAAACAAGCTACTTAAAAGGCAATTTTGCTAATCTTATGAAAATCTGATTTTTATTATTTTTCTCAAGAGTTATGTCATTAACGTAATAGTTATATCTCATATGCAACTGTTAATCTATATTAATGAGAGTCTAATGTCGTTTACATGCAATGCAGTGCAATGGTCGAAAACAATAGGTTTAGTTTGGGTAATTAGTGCGTTCATCATCCTCGAAAATATTCATTGTAGTAACAGAGGAAATGTAAATTCTGCGTTTTTTCATTTATTTCAATTGGGTTAATGGACATGGCAAAGTGCTCACCATCAATATAGTTCACAAGAAAACAATCCTTACACAGCACGAAACCAATCAAGTTTTTTTTGGTCAATCATGGAGATCATGAGACTTGTCCGGAACTTCTCGAGAGTTCATCAGGACACTATCTTCTTATCAGCTGAAGCCTCACCATGTACTGTGTAAACAGAGAAAATGTATATATTGTGTATCAACGAGAGTGGAATTTATGAGGAAAATCTAAACCTTCTTGCAAACAGATACCGATAAAAAATTTCTCAATTTTCTATATTTTCTGTTATCTTTCCTTACATCTAACACTGAAGCTATGTCAGTTTTTCAATTGGAAGTGTTTTGTATCCATCTAAAATCCAGTCTGACTTCAAAAACAAAGTCTCTCATTGAGTAATTACCCACATAATAGAGTCTAGGAATCAATAAGAAAGAGATTAAAAGGTTCCCAACACCAAAATAAAAACAGATAAAGATCCTCTGAACTCTGAAGATACAGTAGGAGGAAACGAGACAATCATACCTTGAATGGATTTCTCAAATTTCTGCAGCTGCGAAATGAAACCGGAATTAGGAAGTGCCTGAGGACGTCGGCTCTTTACAAGTTCCATAGCTTTAGAGAAGCTCATGCCATGCTTTTTCATCAGATAAGCCACCACTATAGTCACACTTTCAAAGAGAAACCAAAACCAACCAACCTGTTGTAAGTATATAACAAAATACAGAGGTTCAAGAAGACTCTTAATTTGTCCACATAATATGTAATCTGTTCACTAACCACTAGGGATGTTAACAGTGGGTTTAAACCCGATGGGTACCCGAAACCCGTATAAAATATAGAGTTTTGTGACCTGTTTTTCAATCAGAAAAAAAAATGGGTAAAAAACGGGCGGGTACCCATTTTATACGGGTTTACGCAGGTTTACCCTATAAGACTATGGGTACCCATCGGGTTTTTTTTTTTCTTCAAACTTTTATTGAAACGACACCGTTTTATAATAACCCTAGTCTAATTGCTTCTACTCGATTCCAACATCAAATCGAATTGGTTCTGATCAGAGAGCATTGTGTTCGGACAGAGCTTTTCTGGGTGAAATCGAATTGGTTTCAATCTTCGGACAGAGCTTTTCTGGGTGATTTGCGGAGCTTCTCGTGACCATTTCTTGACCCTCTCTCGTGACCCTCTCTCTTGACCCTCTCTCTTGACCCTCTCTCTTGACCCTCTCTCTTTGTTGACCCTCTCTCGTGACCCTCTCTCTTGACCCTCTCTCGTGAGTCGTGAGTCGTGACCCTCTCTGTCTCATCACCTCCACATCAGGAGCCTTTGATTTTGGGTGGAATCAAGTTTCAATTTTGATTTTAAGGTTGTGAATTTGGATTTGGAGATATAGATACTAGACTTTAGTTCAAGTTAAGATTGTTTATGTGTGTTCAATATTGATATAGATACTAGACTTTAGTTCAAGTTAAGATTGTTTATGTGTGTTCAATATTTATATTGATTGTTTATGTGTGTTCAATATTGATATTGTGTCTGCTTGAGCGTAAATGTTCTTGTTTGTGTGTTATTTTGCCTTAAACGTTTGTCTCATGTGAAGCATTGTTCCCGTACGTTTGTCTCATGTGAAGCATTGTTAACGTTTGTTCTTGTTGTGTTAATCTCTGTGTCTGCTTGAGCGTAAATGACAATGTTATTGTTTGTGTGGTTTTTGCTTTAAAACAATAATTTTTGGTTGATGTGTTTGATGTTTTTCTTTTCTTTTCTTTATAGAATGGATTCACAATCATTAGAGACAATGGCAGCTTTAAATGCTGAGCATGAATATCATGCAATGAATGAAGATGGTCAAGAGGCTGAAACTCAAGGAGGAGCACATAGTGAAACGCAGCCTACTCAAGAGACTACTACTGACCAAACGGTATTTAACTCTAATAAACGCTTAAAGTCTGATTGTTGGAAAGAGTTTATACCAGTAGCAGGACTAGAAACAGATGGTAAACGTAGAGGTCGTTGCATTCACTGTAATAAGAAGATGATTGTAGAAACTAGTCAAGGAACATCATCTGTTAAGCGTCATTTAGCTATTTGTCCAAAGAAACCTCCAGGGCTGAGTGAAGCAAGTGAGTATGATCAGAAAGTAGATCGTGAAATGGTTACTGAAATTATTGTGTACCATGATTTAGACACTTACTGCTCTACCCAGCGATGCCAGAATCAACAAGCTAGATTTATACATACGACTGCAATCTAAGTCTATAGATTCCTAATAGTTACTAGTGATGAAACAGTTGCATACTTGTGAAGCTTTTTTAACTCGTTATCTAACAAAGACTACACTAGAGAGTACAGAATCAATCAGATAAAGGTAAAAAGAGTCAAAAACCTTCTAGACATTCCCATGAAGCAATGAACCAAAACACCACCACCAGATTGAATAGCTTGGTCAATGAAGGTGAAACACTCATCGAAATATACAGTCAAATCGGTCTCCTCTCTATCAACGACTACATACGAAGAACCAAAGGTTAGTTATAGAATCTCTCTACTCCAAAAATTTCTCAAAACAGGAATCGATGTAAAAAACACACACACAGACCTTCGATGACTTTATATACAAAATCATTAGGATAAGGAGGAACCAAGGCCACAGCTACGGTCAATACATGAGTGATGTTGGAGCTTTTGAGCAAATCGCTGTTAGTCGCTTCAGCTACTGAACCTATGAACAATCCCTATATGTGTTTTTTTTTTTCCCCGAAGAACTTTAGAATCCAAAATCCAATTTCGAAGAGAGAAAAATAAAAATAAAAATAAAAATACAAAACCTGTTGGATCTCGCTGAGATCGTTGACTCCTCCGAATAGCTTCTCGGAATTAGCTATTCCAACTCCGAAGAGATCAACCACGTTCTCCATCTCTCTCTCTCTCTCTCGCTCTTAGGTTTTTTTCAAAAACTTCCACTTGTACAGACGAAGACGACGACGGTATGATTACTTTCAGAATCCAACCTTTTGACTTTGGTCCCAAATTTCGAAGACGAACATGGCTGTTCTATTTACACTATATAAATAACAATTTGAGAGCATGTAACAACGAGCACCAGTGGTCTAGTGGTAGAATAGTACCCTGCCACGGTACAGACCCGGGTTCGATTCCCGGCTGGTGCATTTTTTTAATTTTTTTAATTCGCGGAAGGAAGTGCAAAATTTGAACAGCAAATCCTGAGATCGATAAGGTAGTTTTACGGCGTGGTAGCAATTGCAAAATATACGAGACTCCAAAAAATATTTAATTACTAGAAATAAAATTTTCTAAGCATCTCGTAAATAATACAAGTTTTACGACCGACTATAATAATTTTTTTTTTTTAAGTTTCTGATTACATATATTTGTGATGGATGAGTTTTTTTGGTGGGTCTGTGCGTATACCCACATGAGATCACCAAGAGCGGCGAAGGAAGTTGAGGTGGTCTCTCCAGCAACATCTATTTGCACCTTATTCAAGTAATTGCTTCTTCGTTTCTTTGTTTGTGTTTTTTTTTCTTAGGATTTGTAGAGAATTTCTGATTCGGTTTACTTCTATTTTTTAGGCACATTGATCCCCACCAAATCCCGTTTAGCTTTGGAGGATTGAGTAAACTCCCCACCGATATCTTCGTGGGTGATACCTCCTCCATGCTCTGACAGCCGAGGTCGTGAAGGTCAATGAGCCTATTAAAGTTGTATGCGCCATTAGCAATTCCGCCGGCCACAAATCTTTTTGGTTTTTCAAGTATCATGCTGTTTTCTGAATTTTTATTGCAATTTTTGTTCCCCTGTTCAATAAATATGACATTATTGTGAACAAAAAATAATATCTATTCAAAATATGAGAATTGTTATTTTTTTGTAATTGATTATATAAAAATATTATTTATTACAGTTAAATCTCATTTTAAATAAATATATATATATATATATATATATATATATATTTTAAACTTACCAAATTAAGAAAATCTCTCTATAATTTAATAAATTATCAATAAAATAAAATCTCTATGAATTAATAGATTTTTACGATCCCAACATATTAATTTTTAGAGTTTTTTTTTGTATATTGTTATTTTATTATATGTTGTTAAAATATTTTTATGTATGTTAATTTGATATAACTGATTATTACCTTGTTAATTTAGTGGATATATCCATATTTTTCTTATGTTCTTATGTACATTTTTTACATTGTTAAATTTGTTAATATTGTAGAAAACTTAAGAGATTTGTTTAGATGATTAGGTATAAGGAAATGATGTGTTAAGATATGCACCCGTTTGTAAAAGAAATTATATATATATATATATATATATATGTTTATAATATTACAAATAATAACTTTAAGTTTTGGTATTGATTAAAATGGGAAAGATTTATTATGTAAATTTTAAAAATAGAATGTTATATTAGCAAATGTACTTCCGTTTTAATAAGGAGATGATGAAATGTGTAACAAGTGATAAAAGCATAAATAAATATTCTAATTCTGTCTTAAATATCCTGTTCTTTTTTTTTCTCTATTACATGTGAGAAAAGTGGTAGAATATGTTTTTTCTCTAACCACCTAAAACTGTTAATAAAAAAAAAACTTTGATCTATTTTTCTGGCAATGAGTAACAAGCACCAGTGGTTTAGTGGAATAATAGTACCCTGCCACGGTCGGGTTCAATTCCCGGCTGGTGTATTTTTTTATTTTATTTTTTGTTTATAAATTTAGTTTCGTTTGTTGACAAAAAAGAAAAATATATAGTTTGGTTCAGATTAGATGGTGTTTATGTATATATGGTTTTTAATTACAGTTATGTTATAATTAGGAATTAGGTTTTTTTTTTTAAAGATCTATCTAATAATTACGAGTACCATCTTTACACAAGGAACTTGATAGAAAAATTGCATGACTTACAAAATACCAAATTAAAATTAAGAAATATTGGTAGGAAGGAAGTGTAAAAATTTGAACACAAGAAAAGTGTTGAACACCCTCTCGGCCTCTCCTTTCAAACTGCTTAACCAAAGGAATGTAGTAGGACTCTCTTCTTCTTTTTATTTTGTAAACATTATATACTCTTTGCATCTTCTTTGCGTTTTTCTCTCTATCTCTCTTTCTTTTTCTTTTTTTTTGGTTCCATTAGAGATCATTCATAAAGCCGATCATTCATCAAGCCACCTTGATTGTGACTGTCCTAAATCGATTCTTGCATCAACTATCTTGAAGGGAAAGAAAAATGAATGGTGAGGCACGGTCAAGGGTAGTACTGGACCAAGAAGCTGGCTCAACTCCATCTACTTTGAGAGATGAAGATCATCCATCGAGACAAAGGCTGTTCCGATGTCTCCCTTATGATATAGATCTCAATCCCCTACGCATTGTAAGCCCCTTCATTTATAAACAATTTACCATACGATTTCACTATTTTAAACCAAGTAATAAGCCTATTATGCATTATTTTTAAGGTCATCTTATACTATAGATTTTTATAAATATCTTTGTATACAAAATATGATAATATCTCGTGAATAATGTGTTTCTAGGTAATAGCGGAATTGGTGGGGACATTCATTCTAATGTTCAGTGTGTGTGGGGTCATAAGCAGTACCCAATTATCTGGTGGCCACGTTGGATTGCTAGAGTACGCCGCCACAGCTGGATTATCGGTGGTGGTCGTAGTTTACTCCATCGGACACATCTCCGGCGCCCATCTTAACCCTTCAATCACCATTGCGTTCGCCGTCTTTGGTGGCTTTCCGTGGTCTCAGGTACAATCTCCACCCAACCATCTAAGAATTGTAGTTCAATTATCTAGATCTTTGGTCTTGTTTTTTTTTTATTTGTTTTGTTGCGTATAGACAAAACTCATGTTATACTTGCTTTTGAATGTTGTTGTCAGGTTCCGTTATATATAACGGCGCAAACATTGGGGGCAACTGCAGCAACATTAGTTGGGGTGTCAGTCTACGGAGTAAACGCTGACCTTATGGCAACAAAACCTGCGTTAAGCTGGGTTTCTGCATTTTTCGTTGAACTCATAGCTACGAGCATTGTCGTATTCCTCGCCTCTGCTTTGCATTGTGGTCCTCATCAAAATGTAAGTGACCATATTATAGGTTTTCCTACTCTTCCTAATTATTAAAAAAAAAAAAACACCTAAAGTGTGAATTTACAACTTCTTATAAAATAATAACTTTAAAAAACAGAATAAAAAACGTACATGTATTTATTTAATTGATAGTATGTTTTACATGTACAGTTGGGTAATTTGACGGGGTTCGTGATTGGAACAGTCATTTCCCTTGGAGTGCTTATTACCGGGTACTTTAATAATCCACTATCGTAAAGATACTTTGTCAATATATAACATAGGTTTTAAATTGAAACAATCAAAGCTATAATCACCGTAAAATATGGGAAGATGAATATTTCATAGAATCGAATAATGCATGCTAACGTTTTGTAGTATATACGGTATGGTCAGACCTATTTCAGGAGGATCGATGAACCCTGCTCGATCACTAGGTCCGGCGGTGGTGGCATGGGATTTTGAGGACTTATGGATTTACATGACGGCTCCGGTGATTGGAGCCATCATCGGTGTTTTGACATACAGATCAATTAGCCTCAAAACCAGGCCGTGCCCTTCTCCACTTCCCCCTCCCGTTTCTTCACTTCTACGTTAATCACCTCAAAATCTAGTTAACCTACAAAATAAACACTTTTTACTCTACGTTTGTTGTAGCCCATTGGGCCGAGACTACTTTAAAATTCTATGTCACATGGACTTATTTTATAAGGATAAAGATCATATGATTCTGTGAAAGTAATGCTTAATTTACTTATCTTTTTAGTTGTTTTTGCGTTACATTGGAGGAGTACGTTCGTTGTGCAATCTTTTTTTTTTTTTAACAGACTCTTTTTCTTATTCTAGAATAGACATATTTAAAAACGAAAATAAAAACGTTTGTTCTTTTTCTTTCTAAATATTAATAAACGAAAGCAAGACTAGAATAAGTAGTATGAGCTTGATATTAGGAGAGAGAGTACAAGAAAAAGGTATTGACAGTGTATAATGGATTGGAAAAAACAAGAATTAGTGCATGCAACATGATGCAAAGTATCTATATTTTGATGAGCAAATAGTTAATATATATAAGAAATTAAAAGGTAATTGACATGAAAACTCAAATCCTTTCATTAGGTCATTAGAGCCATTACATGATGCGAAAACAGAGAGCTTCTTTTGAGATGAAGATTGAATATCGAGTATCTTTTTTAACAAACCATACTTTAAAACGGTTTTACTCTAACAAAGCAATTTTTATAGTTTATAAGTATATATTTTTTTCATCTTTTCTTACAAATTAATCTTTTATAGAAAGAAATAAAATCTTGCTAGAATTAGATGAACTGTTATTACTGCTTGTAGATTGTAAAAATATTTTCTTCTTGCAAAATATTCAAACTGTCGTTAATTTTTTACTCTTTCTGGTCTGGATAGTTTTAAAATTTAATAGCTTTTTGACTTCTTATAATTAAAAGTTTACAGAATTAAAAAAAATTCTAAAGTTACCACATAAGCACATATATTAATTAAGTTTATTATTAATAACCATTACGACAACAATTACCACAACCGTGACCACCACCACTCCCCATACCACCATATCAACCACTCCGGTTACTACCACGATTATCACTTCTGTCACCATAACTCCTTCCATCGCCACCACTCCACTTACCACCACGGCTGCGCCACAAACATTTCCGGTAGGTTTTGAGGTTATTCAGAATCAAACGGAAGAGCGTCGCTCCAATAACTTATATATGGCTTTATCAATCAATTTTCATATGATTTTTAATTGAATCAATTTCCATATGATTTTTATATATGGCTTTATCAATCATACGTATTTAGTTTTCGATTAATTATCTCGAATAATATCTATTTTCATAATGAATCTAAATAATATAATAAATAATAGGTAAGTTTTATTACATTTGTTGAATCGTGGAAAACTATTGAAGGAACTAAGAAAGCTATAAACCATAATTGAGGATTTTTTAAATACTTTTTGTACAAGTTTTGAAAAATACTTATTTAAAGAAAAAATTTATGTAATATAAACTATTAAATAATAAATTTATTCAATAAGTTACTAAACTAATTTAAAAATATATAATTATAGTTTGTTATATTAATTTCAAACATGGGATATTATCTAGTATACTATAAAATAATAAAGTATAATCAAAATCTATATTGAGTTGAAGTAGGTTTTCTTATAGAAATAACTGTCGTAAATGCCGAGATAGCAATAGTCAAATGGTAAAAAGAAGTTTTAATAGTGTGTATTTGTCAAAATGGATTTTGGCTTTCCAATCCGATATTCCGATCCAAAGAAAGTGATATCATTATAGCCTATCTTAATACTATATACATATTTGGAGCTAATTATATACTTAGATAAACTATTCTCATAATTTAGCGACACCAACGAACCAAATAAAGGTGGCAAAGCTAATAAGGATAACAGTTATCTGATAAGGATAGGACATAATAGAGGAGAAATATTTGATGCTTAACGCTATACATTTATGCAATTGGTCCCTACACCTTTTATTCTCTCACAAAATTGATATTTTTAAAAAATGTAGTTTATATATATAATACTCATATATACAAAAACAAATCGCCAAACAACATCATCTTGGTTTCTTTAATCACTAGAGAAAGACTAAAAAACGTAAGCACCAAATAAAACTAGTGATAATTTGGTTTGTTTATTTCGATGTATATTCGGTTTGGTTTTTAATTACAATTTTAACTCACTCGAACTCAACTATCCATAGCTTGCATGTGGACTGAGTGCCTAAAAATACCCAATTTCGAGTATGTATGCCTGCTCAAACCTTTCGACCTTCATTTGCATAATAATCCAACTACCTCTATTTGCTACATTAGTTCACCATCCCGTAAATGGTATATCTAAATTATTTACTTAGAAAGAGGTCAAAGGCGACAAATCTCTTTCCATTATTTTCTGTTCACGTTTCTAAAAACTTGTTTTGCAAAAAGCATGGGACCGTTTGTTGTCAAACTCAAACGTCAAAGCATGGGACCGTTACGTTGTTTTATTTTACAAAATATTTTTGTTTTTTTCTTTGTCACTAAACTTTGGAATATACGAGTCTAGGGTGCTATTACATGATTATAACCCCATTTTCTTACCTTATATATATATATGCCCATATCAAATGCTTAAACGACTCGACTAATAATAATCGGTATAGACGTATAGTGTGTGTTTCATTCTAATAACAAAGTTTCTAATTAACTCGGGCAGCCTACCACAAACTAAAATATCTTTTAATTACTAGAGTGTAAAACCTAATCGGATGTATAATTGTCTAGCATTAATCAGGTCAGGTGCCAACTCATCTATTTTTCACAACTAGTCTAGTAGTATATTTGTTCCAGTAATTAATATAGAACAATGGTCGGTCTCTCTTTTAAAGCAAGGAATCAAGAGTTTTTTTTATTTTACTCAATAGAAAAATAATTCCCAAAAAAAAAGGATTTAAACGTAAATGTACATTATTTACTAACAAGATTTAGGTAATATATAATCTAAATTATTATTATTAGTAGTAAGTTTTTTTTTAGGTAAAATTAAAACCCCACTAAATAAATAAAAAGTGCACACGGCCAGTGGCCACCATTATCACCACTCATCACATTATGTTGTCCCACGCGCCTTCCCACTGTTTTAACCTTCCACGTCTTCTCCTTTGGCACGCTCGTTACGACCAAGAATTGAAACTTACGCTGCTGATACGCTCCTTATTAGCGAGTGTGATATCCAAAAGCAGTAGTAAGAAACTAACCATACTTTTAAAACGGTTTTACTCTAACAAAGCAATTTTTATAGTTTATAAGTATATATTTTTTTTCATCTTTTCTTACAAAATAATATTTTATAGAAAGAAATAAAATCTTGCTAGAATTCGATGAACTGTTATTACTGCTTGTAGATTGTGCAAAATATTTTCTTCTTGCAAAATATTCAAACTGTCGTTAATTTCTTACTCTTTCTGGTCTGGATAGTTTTAAATTTTAATTAGCTTTTTGACTTCTTATAATTAAAAGTTTACAGAATTAAAAAAAAAAAATCTAAAGTTACCACATAAGCAAAGATATATTAATTAATTTTTGATTAAATTTCACAAATAAAGAGGAATTAATTGGACCCATATAATTTAAAAACAAACCTCCACGATTCTCAACCAATCGTCACTACTCATCTCCTCTCTCTCTCTCTCTTTGTGCGGATGTGAACACAAAAAGACAACAAGAAAAAAGTTGAGAGTTTTCTTTTGGGTTTTTGGCTTTGTCTGGATTCGAACCGAATCGTCGTTTTATTGTGTTCTCTTGTTGTTGTTGCCAAAATATACTTCTTCTTCTGTCTGAAATAAAAAATCTAAACTTTATTTCAATTTTTTTTTTTTTTCCATTGGAGAGCAGAAACATCCATCCATGAGTGTTTCCTCGTTTCCTTGACACATGTTTTTTCGCATCATTCGTTCTTCATAATTATATATAAAAAAAGAAGAAAAGAAACGAAACTGACCAACCAAGCAAAGCTCCTCTCCTCTTCCATTAACAATCCTCTACTTGCTTCATCTTCATTCGCTATGATTATTATTATTCCCCTCTTCTTTACTTTCCCAATTTCTTGAATTCTCCAAAAAACCCCTTCCCCAAAGACAAAAAGCCTTTTCGAGATTTTTACTACTAACCTTCAGATGTCTATAAACTCAAACGTTGAGGAAAACGGAGGAGCAAAGCCAATCTGTGAAGCTTTGAAGAGATTCAAAAGGTCGAGGCTTGTGTTCGAGCCTTCTTTAGGTGTTTTGGGTTTTTTCTTGGTTGGCTTGTGTTTGGTTTGCAGTTTTTTCTACTTTGATTACAGAAGCGTTCCTAAAAGCTATGACCTTTCTGATAAATCAGACAGATTTGTCTGGCTCAAACTTGAAACCAGCAGCAACAACACCAGCAACTCTAGTAGTAACAGTAGCAGTAGTAGTAATAGTTCCAAGAGAGTTGGGTTTCTGGAAGAGAGTGGAGATGGGTGTGATGTGTTCGATGGGGATTGGGTTTGGGACGAGTCTTATCCTTTGTATCAGTCCAAAGATTGCAGATTTCTCGATGAAGGGTTTAGGTGTAGTGACTTTGGAAGGTCTGATTTGTTCTATACTCAGTGGCGATGGCAACCTAGACACTGTAATTTGCCCAGGTATATGTTCTGTTTTAATTCCATGTTTCCTCTGTTCTTCTTCTTACACAGTTTCCTGGCAGTTGTTGCTCTTGTTGTAGTAATTCATGTTTGTTCTCTTAGAACTTAGGTTTTGAACAGTGAAGGGAGATTTTGGTTTGAGATTTCCAAATCAAATCATAGTGTGTGTGTGTTTGTTATTACAAGGGAGATTTTGTTTTGTTTGTAGAGATTTATGAAATCTTTGTGGTCTATGGAGAGAAGAGAAGTCAGAGCTTCTTTTTAAGTTTTGTTGCTTTCAGCTTTGATGTCATTTTCTTTGGTCTCTTCTTCTCCAGTTGTCCGCAAGTTACGGCTTAGGATAAGCACAATCTCGTGAAACTTGCTCATCATATATTTGCTATTAAAGCCAATGGCTTTTTTTGTTCTCTTCTCTTGGTTTGATCTTTTTAATATGGTCCCTTCTTCTTCTTCTTCTTCTTCTTCTTCTTCTTCTTCTTCTATTTCCCCATTCACATCAAACAGCTTTTTCTTTACCAATCAATGTGTGTGATCCTTATTTTATAAAAGCTACTGTATTATCTGAACCCGTGAGTTAAATTTAGATTTAAAGAAATAGGATTGGTTGCCAAATATCATATGATGCAACATAGTTTATCCGTGTTCTTCATGAGCTATGAACTAATATGTCTAGGATGGTACTTTGCTGACTTTGAAGATAGTACTTAGCTGACTCTGTTGTGAATTATGTAAACATGAATCAGATTTGATGCAAAACTGATGCTAGAGAAACTTCGGGACAAGAGGCTAGTGTTTGTTGGAGATTCGATAGGAAGAAACCAGTGGGAGTCTCTTCTTTGTCTATTGTCTTCTGCAGTCAAGAACGAGAGCTTGATTTATGAAATAAACGGAAGTCCCATCACAAAGCACAAAGGTTTCTTGGTGTTCAAATTCGAGGAGTACAATTGCACAGTGGAATACTACAGATCTCCATTTCTGGTTCCCCAAAGCAGACCACCTATTGGATCACCAGGGAAGGTTAAGACAACTTTGAAACTGGATACTATGGATTGGACTTCAAGCAAATGGAGAGATGCTGATATTTTAGTGCTCAATACTGGTCATTGGTGGAACGACGGCAAAACTACTAGAACGTAAGTTCCATGTCTCGTTTATAATCACTTGTCTGCTTTTTTGTTCCAGATGACCAAATCTTGAATGTTGTTACTAACAGGGGATGTTACTTTCAAGAAGGAGTTAAAGTGAAATTAAAGATGAATGTAGATGATGCGTATAAGCGAGCTTTGAATACCGTTGTGAAATGGATACAAACCGAGGTTGACTCAAACAAAACTCAAGTCTTCTTCCGCACTTTTGCCCCCGTGCATTTCAGGTTTGTCCGGTATTACTTTTAACTCCTTGATGAAGATTCAATCGCATGTAGTAGTCAGTTTCTTGATTGAGTCTTAGGATGTAGCATCTTCTGCAATTAGTTTGAACTCGTCTGTGTCACTGAATGAAACAGGGGAGGAGATTGGAAAACAGGAGGAACATGTCACATGGAGACATTGCCTGAGATTAGAACCTCATTGGTTTCTTCAGAGACATGGGAACAGTTAAAGATTCTGGGAGATGTGTTGTCACATTACTCAAACAGATCAGAGTCTGTTAAAATGAAAGTGTTGAACATAACGGCAATGGCTTCTCAAAGAAAAGATGGTCACCCTTCGCTCTACTATCTCGGTTCGCATGGTCCTGCACCACTTCATCGCCAAGACTGTAGCCACTGGTGCCTTCCCGGTGTTCCTGACACGTGGAATGAGCTTTTCTATGCGTTGTTTATGAAACAAGAAGCTTCCACTTCGTCTAGAAGAGTCGAAGAAGCGACTAGTACAGGAAATGTTACAATGTCATGACGCCGGACAGAACAAAAGGCAACAACAAGCTCTTGTTTCTTCTGAAGTTTGCATTTTCTTTTGAAGATGCTGAGCTCAAAGATCAAAAAGGGTTTGAGATTTTTTTGATCAAGTGATTAGATTAATTGGGTGGGGGATATGTAATTAGGTGGATATTCTTAATCTATGGTTGTAAAGATAAAAACATCTCAAATTATTTTCCGAAGTTAATACATATAAAGATTGAGAGACCAAAAACAATAGTTTCTCTCTGTTACTTTTTTTTTTACCTTACAGCTGAAGAGACCAAAACAATAGTTTAGTTTTGGGCCGAACCCAAAAACTGTAAATTTCACAGGATCCACAGAAATCTTTGAAATCTTTTTTGGTTGGTCTGTTGCTTTTTACATGATTTGGTTTGGTCTGAAACATTGAGAAGATGTGAACCGATTACAAGAACAAAGATGGATACTGTCTGGAACATGCTGATCTGTGTCTGAGAGGTACGAGAGTTAACGGGTGCACGTATATGGGCATGTCTGGCCACTTCCAGTTGTTGAACAAAAGGTATTTTCTTTTACGTGCAGACATAAAAAAAGTGACGTGCATATGTGTTTGTATCTAAAAGCTAGATCAAGCAACTTTATTGAGATTGTAACAATTACGTTTCGGAAGTTGCAATTTTTCACCATTTATTTAGGAAACCATTAAACTGATCACAGTAATTTACAACGACGAAATTCATAATAGCATTTAATAACCAAACTAAAATAGTACTAACATATTAGCATCGAACCAAATTTGACAAACTTTTTATCTAGATACTAGATTTTAACCCGTGGTACACCGCGGGATAATTTTTTTTAAAATAATAACATATTAATTTTTATTTGTTTTTTATATTTAATTTGTTTTATTTAGTTAAATAATAATTTTGTTTGGATTGTCAATTATCAGAAAAATAATAGGGGAAATAAATACATAAATATGTAGTTTATAATCTATTGTTGGATTAAGTCACAATTTTACTAATGATTTAATTGTTTTACAAAATTTTAGTTAAATTACTCTGATTTAATATGTCTAATATTCTAATATTAGTGGTATTGACCAAATAATTAAATGAAAAATTAACCCGTATTTCAAAACGGAATAAATAATATTTTATATTTATAATAATGTTAATTCAAACCGTCATGTTAATAACATTGTCCCACCATATAACAACAAACCGTCATATTAGTGGTTTAACCCATGTTTCAAAACTGTTATATTAGTGGTTTTGGTTGTGGGTGTTGTGTTTTGTTTGTGAAGTTGATATTTATACATGAAAAATGCTTGATAAGCAAGGAGTTTACGATCCGTAACAATAAAAGAGAGATTTTAATGTTTTCCTATTTGAGTTGATAACATTATCGCAGAATAATATTCAGTTTCTTAACGCGATATATACTATATTAAATGTATTTCTTGATGCTAAAATTAAATCTATCCGATTATTGAGTTTCTAAATTTGGGTTTCCGTTTTTATGAACTTTATTAATGTTATAATAATTATTGCGATTGTAATCATTTGTTACTCAAATACGGCTGTGTCATTTAAATTTAAGAGATCATACAGTCTCTAAAGATTTATTAAAATAGTTTTGTAGATTTTTATGAGATTAAAAATTTAATGCGTAGAGTTGTTTTTGGAAAAATCAAAATGTATAGATGCTGTCAAACTATTTATGGCAATAAACGTATCAAATTAGGTCGATTTAAATAGTTCCATTAATTGAGTTTTTTCGAAATGTTATTTTAGAAAAATCGTTAGGAGTTAATGTTGTAAATAAAACAAATTAAATAAGCAAAACTTAAAGAGCGTAAACCAAAATGTACTTCAAAAATGTTAATATAGATTATTTTATATGTATGTTTGTTACCTCTTTACTGCCAAAACAATTGTGAATTAAAACCATACTACAACTTATATCGATCGTTAATTATTATTCCAAGTACGAGACATGGATACCACTTCAACCACACGATCTTCCACCGGCTCAGTACGTACTCTTGCACCAAAAAAGATTGTTTGTTGTCTCTCATTAATGCACCAAAGTCTTTTTAGGGATAAGTTTTTAGGTTTGTTATTCCGTATAAATTATAAAATCATATAAAGCCCTTTTTAGTGTATCGACGACTATCGAGTCATTTATAATTCATAAAAGACAAGTCGGTGAGGCTAAAAAAAACTCCCAAGTCGGTGATCGTGACATGACATGAGCCTTTAGAAAGAAGCTCGTGAGAGAATCTGTGATTGTAATTTATCTCAGTGATTCTCTTCTCAAATACTTTACTTTATTCAATTTTTGGTCACTTGGTGATCATGTAAATATTAAAACTTGTTTAACTGTTTGACAAAAGAAAAAAGTTTTAAGTTGTATCTGAATTTTTGGTTTACTTCGGTTAAAATGAATTTTGGTTTATCCTGGGAAGCTTGCAAGTTGGAAGCGTACGCGTAGGGTCGGTTATATAGAGTAGCTTATCTTTACAAAACCTTGTGGTCTTCTATTATTTGCCCTATAAATATTTATGTGGGTGTAAATGATGAAAACACGTACCCAAATTCGGATAAGTTTCTCTTTGTTGTATTTTTATACGAAATAAAAATTAGAAAAAGGGAACTATTTAAAATGTTTAAAGTATATATATTAAGATTATATCGTGAGTGAATTAGTGTGTAATATTATAGAAATGGAGAACAAACTCATAAGATCTTGACTTGGAGTCGCACTTCCACAAAAGAGTATCTATCTACAAAACTCCAACTAAATAAAATCTTGGAGATAGATTCTTCTTTGTTTTCTTCTTTCTCCCCTATCTATAAAAATCCATATTCCTAGCTAATGTCCATTTCCTCAAATGTCCACTTCAAATGCGGTTCACCGGCGAATGTCCGTCCACAATACTAATTTTGTTACTTGACCAACTACATTGATTCAATTCACCAACTACTCAAAGCTTCACATTATGGTATACTCTCTATTCTTAGAGTAATTTAAATTAATAGGTTTAGATTAACAAAAAAGATCGAATTAATCAACGTTTCGACAACCGACATGTTTAGATTAGGTCAATGATATTCGTTGAAGCGAGGTTGAACATATTTTCTTCTTCACGATGCTAACAACGAACAATCAACGTATTTCCTTCAAAAGCCAAATAAAAGGTTCCGACTTTATTCTCCTAACATGTTTGAATGTCGATAAATAGTTAAACATATGAAATGTGACCCCACGGTTCCATATAGTTTGGTATATATGCATAGGTCACCCATCGTGGACATGTGCCCCGTTTTTTTATGGACTGAAATGCAAATTAACTTTAAAATAAAATTTAAAACGAATATGTAGATATGTATCATGCATAATTTTTTAGATTAGGGTATTTGTTTCGAAGTGATTCTTTTTATTTTCTCATTTTTCTTAAATAGGTGAACTTCTTTCTTACTTGCACTTGAAACAAATGATTTTAATGAAAAGTTCATAAATGATCATATCATACGTGTAAATTTTCTGATGATTATATAATTATTAACTCCCATATAATATATCTTTTTACTTTTTTTTCTATGGTATTTTTATATGGTATTGAGTATAAGAAAGTCATTGGATAAGGTAGTTAGGCATTCCATCTTTAGTGGAGACTATTGAAACTAAGAAATTTGAGCTACACAAGGAAACGAATTTTGTTTTAGGAAGAGATGAGAGGGATGGGTTTTGTGGATGAGATATAATAAAGTTATTTATGTGTAATGAAGAAAAATATAAATAGAGAAAGATATATATATGGGTGTTTTGTTCTTGTTGTGAGTTGTGAGCTTTATATCTTTCTTTATAAGATTTGCAAGTAGTAGATACAACATCATTGCACAAAACCTTCCTTCGTGATCCATTTGTGTGTAGGGACTTACTTTTGCCAGGTTAGATTACATTTCTCCAATCTTTTACTTTGGCCCCACTCTCCCACATGCACCTCTCTCTCTCTTCTAAACCCCAATCTCTCATTGCCTATTTATGCCACTCTTTGAACATTCCCCCTCACAACTCCACTTGTAACCATTTTTTTTTTTTTTAAATACCTCTTTTCTACATACAACAAAAGGCTAATTAAGAGACTCGTTAAGGCATAGATAAAATGGCCATGGAAGTGGCTGTGGAGCTGGGGCTTGAGCTTGATGATGATGTCTTCTTCGCAGACATAAGCAAGCAACTCAATCTCTTAATAACAGATGAAGATGAACAAAACCCTATATCACTTTCCTCGCCTGTCTCTTTCCAGGTTTGTCCAAATTTTAACTCTTCTCTCTTTCTCTCTCCCCTATCTCTCTTGATTAGTGATTAACAGTGATGTTGATTATTGAAATCAAACAGGGTTTGTTCAGAGGGAACTACCAAACACCAGCAACACCATACATGATGTACAATGAGCAGATCAATTACAACGTAAGAGAGAGCAAAGGAACAGGAGTGTTCATCCCACAATGTTCTCAGCCAAGAAGGAAACAGAATTATCAGAAGAAGCAAGGGAGATTTGGTTCCTTCAACCCCAAGCAACAGTTTCCTCACCATGTTCATGACAGCAATCCTACAACTCTCAACAAAAACAACCAAGAAAGCATCACCTTTCATCATGCTTCTACTAACCAAAGAAGAACCTACAGAGATGCAGCATCTCTCTTCACTTAGTCAAACAAGATTCGAAGACATGGATTTGTGTCATTAATTCATAATTATATATAATTGATTATTATTGATATTTATAGATTTTGTGATGTTTGTAAAATCAGCAAATAATAAGAAAGTAATCATCAATCTAAAGGGATTTGGTGTGATTTATTCAACAACCGACAGAGATTAATAGGCTCACTCTTATCATATTTTTATAACTTTCTCTAATCATTTTAAATTAAATGAGAAAAAAAAACCATGGAATTAGCTCCTAAACGATCATGATCAATGGAGTAAAATGAATCTTGATCATGACAAGTCTCATGTGAGATTGGAAAATCTTGCATGTCAGGTCTAGAACCAATCAATCTCTTTGGGACCTCACATTTACAGAGTTACAGTTATGTTGGCAACAATGTTTGAATAGACAAAAGTCAGATCTAAAGAGGAAAAAAGACTGTCATAGAACTCATACCCACATGCCTACATGCCCATCACTCACCTCTTTTTTTTTCTTCCTCCATTCAATCAATTTACTATATTTTAATTTGGTGATTTTTATTAAACAAACATGGAAACATATGTAATATTCTTTTCATTTTATCCCTTTTAATGAAAACATCACAATTTAGACATCTATATGGTGCAGAGCTGTATGTTTTCTGTCATCTAGCTGTATTTTCTTAACTAGTTTTAAATGTCTACTAAGATTAACCACCCATAAATGAAAGTATTAAACTAAAAAAATCTATTCCTTTACAAGTTGCACAAGTTTAAACACAGATCTTTTTTAAGTCTTAATTAACTCTTAACACATACACTTGTCAATTGTTTCAGAAAATAAATTATTATAATTTCACAAAAAGAATATAACTTTCTATGTATCTCTTTCATAAAATGTGTAAAATATAATTTCAAAAAGTTAAGATAAGTTTCTATGTATCTCTTTCATAAAATGTCTAGTATTTGTCTAAATTTCCTTATACAACATATAAAGTGATTAGTGTCAATTGTTTTATTTTAATTACATCATCATAAACAAAAATTGTTAAACAAATTCTACCAAAAAAAAAAAAAATTGTTAAACAAAACAAATTTACCATCTCTACACGTAGACGTAGTCACGTAGAAATTCAAACCGCCGGTTTAGATAAATATCATTTAACCGATTATTTGGTTTAAATAGAAATCGTTAAACCGATTTTTTGGTTGAGTTGGTTTTGTTTCTCCAATGATGATTGATGAGTTGACGGAGCTTCACATCGCCGAGAGCTTCTTCACGAGATCCATGGCGGCAATGGATTCTCTCTTCCTTCTCTTCCTCATTCCACTCATCCCACTCTCTCTTCTCTCTATCTTAGCTCTAATCGTACGTCCTCGCCCCATTAAGATCCCTATCAAGTCCCGTCACGTCTTTATCACCGGTGGATCTAGCGGCATTGGTCTTGCCTTAGCCCAACGCGCCGCTTCAGAAGGCGCACGCGTCTCAATCCTCGCCAGATCCGCCGTAAAACTCGAGGAGGCTAAGAAATCGATCCAGCTAGCTACTGGCGTTGAAGTCGCCACGTTCTCTGCCGACGTTCGCGATTACGACGCTGTGTCTAAGGCGATTGATGAATCGGGGCCGATCGATGTGTTGGTTGTTAATCAAGGTGTGTTTACTGCGACGGAGCTGGTGAAACATAGTCCAGAGGATGTTAAGTTCACGATCGATGTCAATCTTGTTGGGAGCTTCAATGTGATTAAGGCTGCTTTGCCTGCAATGAAAGCAAGGAAAGATCGTGGACCTGCCTCCATCACTCTCGTCTCTTCTCAAGCTGGTCAGGTTCGTTTCTCAAATTTCCCACCTTTAGGGATTTAAAAGTTTATCCTGGTGATTGTAGTTAAATTGGAAGCTTATGATAAAGCAGCTAAATCAAATCCTTAAAGTAACTTTGTCTTTTATAATTTTACAGGTGGGTATCTATGGTTATACTGCATATTCAGCAAGCAAGTTTGGACTTCAAGGTTTAGCGCAAGCATTGCAACAAGAAGTTATTGCTGATGACATTCATGTCACTCTTATTTTTCCTCCTGACACTGATACACCAGGATTTGAAGAAGGTAAGAAAACGATATCAAAAGCTTTTTTTATCTATCTATATATAACACGTGAAGGGAGCTAGAATTAGGTATTGCTACTTAATACTAAGGTCTAAGGAAATTAAATGCATATAAGAGTTGGAGGACAGGTTACTACATAAGATTGTACCATATGGTTGGGAGATGAGTAGAAATGAACTATTATTGAGCTAGTTAGATCAAAGTTGTGCCCTTATCTGGTCTGAATAATTGTATACTTTATCAAAATTGCCAGCTAGGAGGTACTGATAGAGTGATGTGTTAAGTACTGGGTACTGACTATGATAGTGTTTAGAATGAAGTTTCTGCGTAACTGTGTACTGTGGTTTGTGTGATACTGTATAGAAGAGAATAATGGGTTGTTGTTATCTTCATAAAAGACTTATCTTTTTTGTATCTTTGAGAATTAAGTAAACAACTTTGAACTAATTCTCTGATTTCCTTGGTTCATATTATGAAGTTGAAGATCGTGATATGAGTGTAATTTGATTTTTCTGATGTGCTCTCTCAGAACAAAAGAGCAGACCTGAAGTCACTTCCATAATAGCTGCATCCTCTGGTTCAATGAAAACAGAAGAAGTAGCCAGAAAAGCTATGGATGGCATAAAATCAGGAAATTTCACTGTCTCATGCAACTTTGAGGGATTCTTACTGTCACTTGCGACAACAGGCATGTCCCCTCAAAGATCATGTTGGCTTGCTTTTCTTGAAGTTATAACCGCAGGGCCTATAAGATTAGTCGCTCTCTTCTTTCAATGGGATTGGTATAAAGCCATTGAAAAATGGAGCAGAACCAAAACCAAATAGTAAGTTCCTAATGCCATCAAGTTGTTCGTTTTGTCATCAAACATAATTTCCTCTTACTAGACTGCTATATCGCTATTCTAATTTTGCTACTCATTTGTAATTTCAGAGAGTCCGACAACTTTGCTTGAAGTGTTTTTGGGAGAAGCTTAAACATTTGATGGGTACTTAAAACCTTCTTCTCAAATTGAAGTATCTCAATCAACTACCACGGCAGCTAGTCGATTATACCAATTCAGAATATCTACATTGCTGATAGTAACTCGTCAAGTTTTATGACGCGAAGTGCTCCAAGTAGCTATGTATCGCCGGTCTTTCAGCAAATTGCTTTTTTTTTTTGGGTAGAGAAATCAAAGAACTCATTTGAATGTATTTTTGTGATTGTTTTTTCAGAGTATACAGATCACATATTTGGATATTCCCTCCTTTCCTTCTAACAGCTGCTGCAACTTTTGCTTTGAGATTGAGAACGTCAATGGAGTTCTCTTCTCAGACGTTCAAACTACACCTCGGACAAGTTAGCCACTTTTACTATAGAACTTTTAGCGACCTCTTCTTCTAGTGGGCCAAAACTAGGGCCGAATCACTACTGGGAACATTGTAACAGAATCTCACATTAAAACAACGAGCAGTTATATTCGACTGTTACAAAAACGGCGAGAAGTTTTCCTCAGAAAAGGTCCTCTGAGAAGTGCCTGCCATAAACTCGATACTCTTCAGTCTTCACGAAGTTGTCTGACTCGTTCTCATTTTCTTTTGGCGATGGCGATGTCAATTCTAAAGCTCAGGAATTTATCGGGTCTAAGATCGGCCGCAAATAATGCCCGGATCGGAGTTTCCTCGAGGGGTTTCTCAAAGCTCGCGGAGGGCACTGACATAACCTCGGCGGCGCCTGGTGTTTCTCTCCAGAAAGCTCGCAGCTGGGACGAAGGCGTTTCCTCTAAATTCTCTACCACACCTTTATCAGATATCTTCAAGGTTCGATCTAATCTTTCTTCCCTGACAAATTTTGATTCAGAATGGGCAATTTCAAATTTCCTGACATAACGTTTGTGTGTGTATTGGTTTGGTTACAGGGGAAGAAAGTTGTCATCTTTGGACTCCCTGTAAGATAAATTTTCTATCTTTTTGCATCATCTATTTATATGTCTTGATCATGCTTCTGAGTTCTGATTCGTTTTATATGTTCAGGGGGCTTACACGGGTGTTTGTTCACAGCAGCATGTCCCTAGCTACAAGAGTCATATTGATAAGTTTAAAGCTAAAGGCATTGATTCTGTTATCTGTGTCTCTGTTAATGATCCTTATGCTATCAATGGTTGGGCAGAGAAGATTGGTGCTAAAGATGCAGTAAGTTCCTAGCTTTGTTCTTCGACATTAGCCTGATCTGGTGTGTGTACTGTGTAGTGCCTGCTGGTTCGGTTCCTGGTTTTTTTTCTTAAGAGTTTGAGTGGTGAACGTCATGATATCAATCGACCTCTTACAGATTGGACTATAGTACTCTGATATTGTCTAATGGTCTCAATATTACATTCACATGATTAGAAGGACTTCTTTCATTGGAAATTTCATACTTGATATGGACTAGCTTAACAAGAGATTTTTATGTTAATGTTCGGATAGTGTTACATGCTAGCACAAATGATTTGATGCTCTTGAACGTTGTCATTCCAGATTGAGTTTTATGGGGATTTTGATGGGAAATTCCACAAAAGCTTGGGGCTTGACAAGGATCTCTCTGCTGCATTGCTCGGGCCTCGGTCTGAGAGGTAAAACCACTGCAAAGTCCACTTGTTGTAATTTTTTTTGTTTCTCTGAACCATTGATCTAAGAGATTGGTTGGCCTTTGTGATGTCTATGTTCAGATGGTCAGCTTATGTAGAAGACGGTAAGGTTAAGGCGGTGAACGTGGAAGAAGCACCGTCTGACTTCAAGGTTTCGGGGGCAGAAGTCATCTTAGGACAAATCTAAAAAAGTATGTCGATGAGTTTTTGTTTCTTCTGAGTTGAAACTGCTAATAAGTTTGATCCGAACATGAAGGATCAAACCAAGTAACAGCGTCACTTTTCTTTTTTTGTTTTCCACAGTGTCAGTTTTAATAAAAATTATGTCTTTATATATCTCAGTTCTCACCAAAATGTAAATCTGGATCATAATGAAGTATAAACCAATATGATGATCTCATCAAAATTGTGAACGCAAGTTTAGACCAATATAAAATGGTTTGGGGATATGACTTTACTTGTCGCCATTGTTAACATAAAGTTTGGCCTAAGACAGTGATATCCCTCTTGCGCAAAAAGACTTGTTTAAGATGATTCTGGAACCGGAAAAGCAGAGGAGAAGTTTGTTGTGGAGTTGGTCAAGTTTGACGCAGACGCAAGGAGGAAAGTGGTAAGAGAAGTTGCTTGTGCTAATTTGAGAACATTGAGGAGCTTGGCCCTGGCATAATCGATGGTGTAACTGTGTAAACTAACGAAATCATGACAAAGGTCAAAAGCTGCCGGTGGAGTCGCTGTTATGGATTCGTTTTAGTAGTATATATAGAAGCTTAAAACACTAATCCTCCTTAAAACCGTTTCTTAAACTATCTTTTAAAGTTGGTGATCTCTCTAGCTCAATGACATAACAAGACAGAAAAACCAAATCCACAAAACCAAAACTTCTAACTATGTAGGATCCAGACACCAATTCAATTAAACTTCACACGTTCGCAGTTGGGGTACAACAACCCGATCTCTCTCTTTGAACCCAGTGGTATATTCGTCGGGTTCAATTACCGGTGAGCAGAACACTAATTGAAAAGCACACAACAACATTCCCAAAACACTGCTTATCTGTCCCATCAAAGCAAACAAAACGTTACAATTCAAAACATTCTACACATGAATAATCAACCAATTCATACTTAGTATTAAAGTATTCAAGAAGTAAAAAAGAATACTTACAAGGACGTGGATATCAAATTTGTAGATCAAAGAATAAGCAGTCCAAATTCCATCTTTGATCAAACTAGCCAAGGAGAACCAAACGGGTACGTATTCGTAGCATCTCTATTGTATCACCCATAACAATAATTTAATCAAAACCCATAATCAGTTAATAATTTACCCATCAAATGAGAGAGACAGAGAGAGCATACCGTCAAAGTTATAACATCTATAATTGTGGTGAACACGTTGCAAAAAACACCAATGTATGTATGTCGAAATGATAAAGTTCCACGTCCAAAAAAAGAATAACAATAGAACACTACCATAATAGGAATCATCCCAAACAAAACCATAGAAAGAGTTTCCCGCCTCTGTGCATCAACATCCACATCATCAGAGAAAATTATAGACGATATATATATATATATATATATACAAAAGAAAAAGATGATGAAAGATTAATTTAAACATTAAAGATGAAACATACTCGTTCATTGGCGCCGCAGTAGATCAAAAAGCTAACCAGGTAGATAACTTCGATTATGGAACCGATGCCATTACTAATGGTGACGAGGATGCCATCCTTGTGGAAAAGAGGGAGACCATACAAAACCCACAAACTATATTTCATCAACAACCATACATGACGTTCAGGTGCATAATCCTCCACTGATTTCGTCTTGTATATCTGTATAAACCTTGGCCTGTGTATATATACAAATGTTTATTAATCTAACTACAATTTAATCTTAATCTACATTTGTGAAAGATAATCTTAATCAGTGGCAAACTAGAGAAGATATAGAATTCAAAATTACAAAACGTTCCTAATATAAAAACATACATAAACGACGATATCGTACATGTGAAAAGAAAAAAGAAAAAAAAATTAAAAAAGAAGAAGAACAAAGATAATTACATTCTTGTGAGGGAGACCAAAGAGGAAATAACAGTCCCTGCATTAGGCGAGAGGAAATTAATTTATCGGTAACATAGCTATGTCGAACTTGTGCTAATTAAAATAAATTATGTTTTCACTGATGAGAGCACAAGAATTTCCAACCATCTATGTGTGTGTGTACGTATGCAAGAATCAATTAGTTACAAAAGAAGAAACTTCAAATTAAACACATAGCTTTCTTCGCTGAAACAATTTGCAACCTCGTTTGGCTTCCGTTCCAGGGAATATATGCATGCAATTGAAAAATATAGTACTATACATACATATATTTATTTATTTTGTTTTAAATAAAAATAAATATATTTGTTGTAATGAGAGAGAGAGAGGGAAAAGCATATCGTACCAATAATTCCGATGATAATACGAACTACTTTAGCGTTAGCCATTGTGAAATCGATGGAATTGGTGAAGTATACGAAAACTAGAGCAAAAGAAAGCTTATGGAGAGAGTGCAATTTATTGGTGTATTATTATATATATATATATATATATATATATATGTAAACCACAATTTGGCTCCTGCTAAAAAATAAAGAATTGAATATATAACTATTTTATTTTACTTGATAATATGTGAATATATTACTTAAAGGAATTGAATTTATCTAATCCTAGCCTTATGTCTTGAGAGACAATTGAATATATTACATCATTATCAGATCGTTGCCGTAATTAATTAATGGATCAAGTAGAGTAATTTTTTCACTCTAAATAAAAAACGATAAAATATTAGGAATATTTATTACTTTGTTGAGGAGATCCTTATTGGGCTTAACCCATTTATGAAGAAGCATTTTAGGGCCCAAGAGGAGTGTTGTTGTTTCACCCTAAACCCTCTCTCTCGTGGTGGTGACTCATCTCCGTCTCTCTCACTGCACCAAAATCATCAAACCCAGAGCCGGCGAAGCTTGCCGTTCGCGCCGCCGGAGGTAAACCATCTCCTTCTTTCTCATCTTCTTCTTCGGTTTTAGGTATATGATTCATGGGATCCCATTGTTTGATTTTGGAACTGTGATAAACTCGCAAACTTGCTAGGGTTTTGTTTTTTTTTTAAATCTTCGGGATTTGTTTCTCTGTTATCGGGGAATGGTTCAGTGATTTGTTTTTAGGATCCTTTAGACTATTGAATATGATACGACTGTGTAAAATCAAACTAATTTTGGGGCTCGTAGTGCCGTGACTCATTGACTCTGAAATTGATCTTATGAATCTCTTATATCATCCTTTCTAGTTCACCATTTTGCTTCACTGAACTTTGTGAAATAATGCATTTTATCTGCAAAGAAGAACACTTTTGAATCTTAACTGATACGATACAAATTGTCTTCTTGAGATTGTTATGTAGTTAAGTTAAGCACTAGTTCCATCAGATAGTTGCTGTAGCTTGGCCAAAACTAGACAGCTATATTGATCTCTTTGCATCAATTAGTAGTTCGCAAGCTAAAGTTATTGTCTTTTTTGTTTGTAACACAGGAGAGTCTTACTGTTGCTGTCCTGTGAAGGTTTTGAGACTTGAAATGATCTTTGGTTGATAGTTTGTATGGTAGCAGAGGATTATATATATAGTCATGAAGCTAATTTCACTTGTCAGAAACGTTCGTTCTCGCCAGTGTCAACCGGGTGTAATCTGGTCTGTGCAAGTGCGTTTCTTGCAGCAAGACTCTGTCACGAAAGTTAAACCCAAGAAATACAAATACCCATCAGTTTATGATCCTTATGGTCCTAGACCCCAGCCTTCAAACAAAATTGTGGAGCTAGCTGAGCGTATAGCTGCATTATCTCCAGAAGAACGGCAACAAATTGGTCCTGCACTCAATGAACACCTGAGGCTTCCAAAACAACAGATGATTTCATCTGAGGGTTTGAGTCTAGGAGCAAATCAAGATGCTGGGGCCGGGAAAGCAGAGGAGAAGAAAGAGAAGACGGCTTTCGACGTGAAGTTGGAGAAGTATAATGCATCTGATAAGATCAAAGTGATAAAAGAAGTGAGAGCATTCACGAGTTTGGGTTTGAAGGAGGCGAAAGAGCTTGTTGAGAAAGTTCCGTCTGTTCTTAAACAAGGAGTGACAAAGGAAGAAGCTAATGCAATCATTGCCAAGATCAAAGCTGTAGGTGGAGTCGCAGTTATGGAGTAAGTGACTTTTGAGACTTCAATTGCTTTCTGTTTGATTTGCTTTTTGGTACTTGTGATCACATCTTGGTACTTACGGTAGATGTTTTGTAATAACAAATCAATTAGTCATTGAGTTTTGGCAAAAACTTTACTCAATTTCAAATTTCAACTTTGTATTTTGCAAGTGACTTTCTATATAAGCTGCGGCCAATTTGTCTACTTTCCTGCAGTAGATTTGATTTCCTCGCAATTTGCTTTTGTGGATGAACATGGAAAACAAACTTAGAATTTGGTTTAGTTTTCTAAATTTGATCACACTGGTTTATCCAAATTGAAGATCTCTATTTTCTTCTAACATGAAGTAGAACTTTTGCAATGGCCTTGTTCTTGTCCCATCTTACTTTTGAAACAACGCTACAATGGCTTAGTCTGGTGTGCTCCAATCCTTATATCAGAAACGATACCGTATAGGATGAGAGGGGGACCAAGAGAATTAGTTAATAATTCCTTTAATGGTCGGCACAGCGTCAAAGTCGAGCTGACAAGAAAAGCAGAACAGAATCAAACAACTCTTATTTAAGAGTAAAAGCTAAGTAACCATTTCTCTCACTCTCCTTTATCAATACTAATAAATATAAGTAGGCCAATATCACTAGAGAAGAAACTCTAGAAACCTGTTTCAATGGCGATCCACAAGCTTCCACTTCTTCTCTTTCTCTCCATCATCCTCTTCCGCAATCGCCCTGTTCTTGGCGACACCGGTAACTTCTTCTCTTTCTTTCTCTGTTCCATTATTTGAAGTAAAAATCTATGTTCTTGAAACTCTTTTTCTCTCTCTTGATATTCTCTGATTGGTGTTTTAGTTAGATTCTTTAGATCTGGTCTGAAATCTCTTAGTATCTGTTCACTTCACTTCATTTAGAAGGTTTTGCATAGATCTCAAACATGAAAAAGTTAATACTTGTCTATAAAGGGTAATACTTTTCTCTCAAGTGTATTGATCTGCTTTTGCAAAGAACAAGAATTTTACTTTTAGATTGTGAATATGTTCCTGCAAATTATATAGACTTAAACCAGAGTTTTTTTAATGGGGTTGCGCAGATGAAGAGGACATACTTCTCACAGGGATCAACAGCTACAGAACAACACAGAATCTAACAGTCTTCAGCAAGAACGAAAACGCAGAGTGTCTAGCCGACGAAATCGCAGACCAATTCAAAAACAAACCTTGCACCAACGACACTGGCTCATTCACAGTACCAGGAACAGAGCCACAGTTCGCAAACTACCCTCAGATGCTAGCCAAATGCCACTTAAACGTCACTGACACAAGAGACGGCATGGTCATGCCCGCATGTGTTCCTCGCTTAGAATCAAGCCTCGTCCTCACAAACTTCACAAAGACGCAATACTCGTTGGGTTTGAACGATTCCAAGTATACAGGTATTGGTATTGGTAAAGAAGATAATTGGATCGTTGTGGTTCTCACTACCAACACACCTGAAGGAAGCTATTCTACAGATACAGATACAAAACATGATGATGATGATTCAGATGGCTTTACTGTTAGCGTTAGTCTCGTTAATTATTTGCTAGTCTTCATGTTTTCCTTTTGTTTCTTCCTCTAATAATTGAGATATGTCTCAAAACACTTTTCCTTTTAAGACTTATCTCAAGAATAAATTCTCTTATTACGTTTGATATTTCAGGTTTTAACAAAAACTAGGTTAGAGGGATGTTTTCTATACATTTTAAAATATATTTGATGTTAAAAATATAACTTTTAATTTTTTGAAATTATGTTAATCATGAAAATTATGGTTTATAAAATGCTAAGATATAGAAATGGACTGAAAAAAGCCTACAATAGTTTGTAACTTCGTAGTATTTGCTATTAGNATGTTAATCATGAAAATTATGGTTTATAAAATGCTAAGATATAGAAATGAACTGAAAAAACCTACAATAGTTTGTAACTTCGTAGTATTTGTTATTACAATCATTTACATTTAAACCGGGTAAATTTAATCCATTATATATTGTTTACGACATGAAAGCAGCCACAATAAGTGATGTTTATAGCCTGTAAAAATAGACTTCCAAATTTGTAATATGCTGATGTGAATAACAATTCTTAAAAAGAAAGAACCTAAAAAGTCAGTACTTCATCTATGAGAATGTTTTTTTTTTCATGATCCCATTTTCTTGCTAATTTCAAAGCGGTTTCCACACCTTCAGCACATCACCATATCATAACAAAACATATTTGTGAGATATCAAGTTTTCTGATTTCATGATGTAATATATATGTTTTTTGATATCAAGTTTCATAATTTTTTGATAGTTCAATGGTTATTTGTATTTTTAGTATTATTTCTATTTTCATATGATACTTGAGTTTTTAATTTTATAAATTTATTTTTTACATATATTTTAGATTTTATTATTAAGAAAGAAGTTTTTTGTTTCTTTTACTTGAAAATTACATTCTTCTCTTACTAAAACAATACTGAATATATTGGATGTTAATATAGTTAATCCAAAACGTTCAGTTTTCATTAAACCAAAAAATTAGATGTATATTTGAAAAATTAAAATATCTTCCAATGAAATTTTGCATTTTTAATTAATTTAGATTTTTTCCGTTTGTTGTTGTTAATATAATTTTTTTTTGTTGCTCATTTTTGTTGATGCATTTTTTTGTTATTATTTTTATGAAATCATATATTAAAGTAATATTTACGTTTTCTTGTCTTGTCACTTAAATCTTACACTAAACAAACCTATACAGCTTTTTAATTGGTCTATAAATCTTAGCTGTATTAATTCAAATGTTTTTATTGGCTACCCATTTTAAATGATGTGTCAATCTCTGCTTCAACATAGAAGAAGCTGATGTGTCAGAATAAGAAAACAACACATTATACTTTTATTGTATTGATTTAATAACTCTATCTATAGTAAGAAGAAAACTACAAATTTTTATTGGAATAGATATTTTAAACTCAAGGCATGTGATGTGATGATATTATATTGTCGGTAGAGGAAGACAACGACCGACAACATAATATGGAAAATTTGACACGTGCGAAGTTTAACCTAAGGGCCCAATAAGAAGGCCCATTAAAGAATGGGGTAATACTGTAATTTGGAAAATTTGTGAGGGTTTCAATGGGAAAACGCCAGAAACGGTCTCTCAGCCTTTAATTTTGAAAACAGATCCGAGTTTTCTCTTTCCCTCCTCTCGAAAATCACGAAGAAGAAGAGGAAGAAGCAATGACTAATCTTCACTGATCTCTCTACTGCGTATTCACAGTCGGGTTACAAAAAAAAAAAAATGCAGGATATTCTCGGATCGGTTCGGCGATCGTTGGTTTTCCGGTCTTCTTTAGCCGGAGACGATGGTAGCGGCGGCGGAGGTCTTAGCGGATTCGTCGGGAAGATTAATTCCAGTATCCGTAGCTCTCGAATCGGACTTTTTACGAAGCCGCCTCCTGGGTTGCGTGCTCCTAGAAAGGAAGAAGAACCGTCGTCGTCGATTCGGTGGAGGAAAGGGGAATTAATCGGTTGCGGTGCTTTTGGGAGGGTTTACATGGGAATGAACCTTGATTCCGGCGAGCTTCTTGCAATTAAACAAGTGGGTTTTCAAATTCTTAGTTCTGATTACCTTCAATTGCTTGTGATTTTGTGATTTGTTCTGCTGATTTCGCGATTGTTTTTGGGATTTAGGTTTTAATTGCTCCTAGCAGTGCTTCAAAGGAGAAGACTCAGGTGAGAGTTAACGGCGAAATTTTCCTTTTTTTTTTATTTGTTTAAAATTTGTTCCCAATTTTGGTAACGGTTTGTGTTTCCTTGAGTGGTTGAGGAACTATTTTTTTTGGGGGTCTTTCATAGGATCATATCCGAGAGCTTGAGGAAGAAGTACAACTTCTTAAGAACCTTTCACATCCAAACATTGTTGTGAGTATGCGAATCTATTTAGTTCTTTTTATTTACAAGTGATTGTCTTTGCATTCTTATCTTGTTGTTTATGTTTGCAGAGATACTTGGGTACTGTAAGAGAGAGTGATTCCTTGAATATTTTGATGGAATTTGTTTCTGGTGGATCAATATCTTCTTTGTTGGAAAAGTTTGGATCTTTTCCTGAGCCTGTAAGTTTCTGACTACTATACCTGAGCTTTGCTAAAATCTTGTGTTTGACATCACAGGTGATGAATGTTGTGTTTGTTGGAACTTTTCTGAATAGGTAATTATTATGTACACTAAGCAAATTTTGCTTGGTCTGGAGTATCTTCATAAGAATGGGATCATGCATAGAGATATTAAGGTACTTTCCTCTTTTTCCAACATGTGAATGTGTCTGTGGTTGATAAAAATTCCTCAATAAATCTTGTCACATTCTCCTAGGGGGCAAATATTTTGGTCGATAACAAAGGGTGCATCAGACTCGCAGATTTTGGTGCTTCCAAGAAAGTTGTAGAGCTAGTATGATTGCGCTTCTCTTTCTCTTCAGTCATATTTCAATATGTTGCCTCTTCTCTTCAGTACTCTAAAACTTGTCATTGTTATACTTCTAGGCTACTGTAAATGGTGCCAAATCGATGAAGGGGACGCCTTATTGGATGGCTCCTGAGGTCATTCTTCAGACTGGTCATAGCTTGTAAGTATTTCTAGAATACCACCGACTAGTTATCATCATTCCCAACTTTCTTTTATCTTATAACTCTTTTTAAGATGATCGATTATACATGTTCTGGGTTATGGAAAAGGGTTCTCATTAATAATTCCTTGTGTAGCTCTGCTGATATATGGAGTGTTGGGTGCACTGTGATTGAGATGGCTACAGGGAAGCCTCCCTGGAGCGAGCAGTATCAGCAGCAGGTAAACAGATTCACTGGGTGAAGATACAGCATATGAAACTGCCTTTTATTTTATAAACCTAAGCAGAACTAAGAATTTTTCTTCCAGTTTGCCGCTGTCATTCATATTGGTAGAACAAAAGCTCATCCTCCAATTCCAGAAGACCTCTCACCAGATGCTAAAGACTTTCTATTGAAATGCTTGCACAAGTGAGTCCTAAGTTTTTTTCCCCAGTGTGTTTCTGTCTTTTATATAGAGATAGCTCCTGTACCTGTACAGACCGATGTCTATTTCTATTTCAATAGAGCATCTATATCTGTTGTCTTATTGATAAGATGAATTATATTTGCAGAGAACCAAGCTTGAGACTCTCTGCATCCGAATTGCTTCAGGTGTTGTAAATCTTATATCTTCCTTCATTTCTCACAATTGTGAAAGGGTTCTTACTCTCAAGGCACATTACTAAGTTATTATTGATGCTTATAATGCTGACAGCTGCTTAACATTTGCAGCACCCGTTTGTCACTGGAGAGCGCCAGGAATCTTATTCGGCTTACAGTAATTCTCTTACGGTTAGTATATTATGCAGTAAACTTTGTTCTTATTCTTCAACCTTCTGACCCCCTCCCCAATATATCAGGAATGTGGAAACCCAATAGCCACACAAGGAATGAATGTTAGGAGCTCGTAAGTTTTCCTTTGCAGCTCTAGTTTCTATATTGTTATGATCCATGATTTTGATCTCTTGATTCTTATTTTACTTCCTCTATTGTTTCAGAATAAACTCGTTGATCCGGAGGTCAACCTGTTCAGGCTTAAAGGATGTCTGTGAACTAGGAAGCTTGAGGAGTTCCACTATATACACACAGAAGTCAAATAACTCAAGATATTGTTTGGGAGATGGAGACTCTGATGACCTTTGTCAGACCGACATGGATGATCTCTGCAACATTGAATCAGTCAGAACTAATGTTTTTTCACAGTCCACTGATTTAAACAAGGTAATATATCTATTCTCCGTATTTTCAAACATGTCTGTTGATTGCAGTTATACTGACAGTGGGAAGGAACTTTTTTATATTCAACAGAGTTTTAATCCCATGAGTGATTCCACGGATAACTGGTCCTGCAAGTTTGATGAAAGCCCAGAAATGATGAGAAGCAAATCTAACATGCTTTCTTACCAAGCTGCTGAACTCAAATCTGGGGTTCCATGTGATGAGGAAACCAACTTAACATTTGCTGGTGGCTCTTCCGTTGCAGAGGACGATTATAAAGCCACAGAGTTGAAAATAAAATCATTTTTGGATGAGAAGGTAAGGCCTCTTTGTAGTATCTGGGTGAGAAATCAGTTAGTACTTTATACTGTGCATGATTCATGTTTTATAAGATTCATTTGCTAAACTTAGACTTAAAAGACCTGCAATAGGAATTTTTGAAATTTTTTAAGCTACTAAACTTTGTTAATATGCATATAGCGACATTGGACTCTGGTTTTCATGCTTGGTGTGGTATATGCTTTCCCTTTTCAATTCTTTAATACTCCTAATCATCTCCTTTGCAACTTTGAATCTTCTTTGCTTAGTCTACCTGGAATTTTTAGATGCATTTCTACCAACGAAATGAGATTTTGTGATGATATCTGAATCTTCGTCACTTGTTTTTTTTTTTGTCTGTTGTGTCAAGGCTCACGATTTGAAAAGGTTGCAGACCCCTCTGCTCGAAGAATTCCACAATGCTATGAATCCAGGAATACCCCAAGGTGCACGTGGAGACATAAATAGCTTCAAGTTACCAAACCTACCAACTATAAGCAAGTCACCTAAACGACTTCCGAGTAGACGACTCTCAGCAATCAGTGACGCTATGCCCAGCCCGCTCAAAAGCTCCAAACGTACACTGAACACAAGCAGAGTTATGCAACCAGGAACTGAACCAAGTCAAGTTAGCGAGTCGATCAAAAAGGGAGTAACTAATAGCCGTTGGTGAGTTAGCTCGTGCTGAAGTTACTAGTTTGAAAGCCTGAATTTGGGCAGTTTTGTTGGTACTGATGTTTCCTTCTTTGAATTCATTCTCAGTTTTTCAGAGATACGGCGGAAGTGGGAAGAAGAACTCTATGAAGAGCTTGAGAGGCATCGAGGCAAGTGTTTTTCTTTAATCCTACAAAAATTTGAGACAGATGTTTTGGATTTGAAAACATTGTTTACTTATTGTAAAACTCTGTGCAGAGAATATGCGACACACTGGTCCAGGAGGGAAGACTCCATTATCATCAGCCCACAAAGGATAGTGAACGGCTAAGAGAAGAACTGTATTTTTTCTTTCTTACGTTAACGCTTTTGTTCTTGCTTTTTTTTTTTTTTTTGTTGGTGGGTTAATTTTTATCACTAGTATTTGATATATGTAGATAGTTCGTAAACGGCTCATAGTACTATTATTATTGTTATATATACATATCTTAAATCTGACTTGAAGTAGTATCAACCCTCTAGAATTGCGTCGATTATTCAATGGTTATTTTGTTTGAAGTAAAAAAATCTAGTATAGTTACTTACCCAATGACATTTGGTGATTTTATGACATTAGACATGCATATCACTGACCGAAGTGAATAGTTAGGTTCAAGAATAATAAATTGATATCCGTGATTCAGTTTGCTATCTATAATGTGCTATTTTAAGTTGATGTCGTTTGTTCTGTAAATTACTTAGAAAAAAATAGATATTTTTAGTCATGATCAAATTTTGAAAACAAATCAGTTTTTTAAAAAGTTGTGTTGAAAATTTGAACAAGCAATGTCCAAGAATGTAGCATGAAACTTTGGACCCAGGAATAGGAGGAAATGTGTCGGGAGACTATATACAGACGTAAAAGTATATTCAATTTACGTGAAAAACTCACTTTTGAGAGAAAAATAATTTTCTAAGTTTCATTGTTATAGATTAAAAAAAAAATGGTTTGTATTTCAAATATGTCAAACATCATCATGGATTTTTCTTCTTATTTTTTTTAATGCGGGTAGGAACATTCACAACTTAATATGCTGAAATTGAGATTTTGAAATCAATAAGATAAAGAATACAACTTATTATTTATCAAGCATCTTCGAAAGTTGTTGGATTTGCTTTTTATTTTCTTTATTCTTTTGTGTGCAATGCTCAAGGATATGGGAGCCGTGTACAGAGACATGGATTATCAATATATAACATTAATTGTATTTTAAAGGTCTACAAATGTCATAATTACTAAAAATGTAAGGATCACACAAACAAATTATAATCGTCTCTCCTCCGACGTAACGTGCCCGTTGTTTGCCTCTCTCCTTTACATGATCATCAATCAGTCAAATTACTCACCAAAAAGATAAAAGAAGAAAATAAACCAAATTGTTTGTTTGATTCAAAATTTTGGTTGAATGATTTTATAGTGTTTGGTTGGACCGTTGGAGGATGGGCTGTCGAAAAAAAAAGCTGAGCAAAACATGAAGATCTTCTTGCTTTAAAATTTCTTGATTTGCTCTTTCATATCTATTAATAATCAAAATTAAGATTTTGTGCTTTCCGCTTTTTTCAGTGTATGGACCGTTTTTGATTGAAGTCTTGACCATATATATGTGTAGTAGATACACTTACAAATACCCAAAATAAAAAGAAACGAGAAGGACATGTGAATTTTTCGGTTTTGTGTACGTTCTCGACAAGTCCATATCTAATGATACGAGAGATATAGAGAGCGAAAGAATCCTTTTTCCTCCACTTTTTTTTTTTGATTATATTATTATCTTTTCTGTATTGATTTATATTACACAATTTCTCTGTAAGTAGGACACCAAAGTTCAAATTGTTTTTCCTATCAAGTGAACAAATCCAAATATAAGTAGGACATAATTAAGGTTCATATTACGACAAAAATTTTTTGAAAATTTTAAAAATGAAAGGTTAAAAGAAGAGAGAGGCTGAAACTAGTTTCCTATTTATGAGAATAATATGATTCTTAGAAGATAACAGTGCTATTAGTTCTGATAAATTTCATGAGGGAAATGTTATATAAAAACTGTATTAGTTTCTCATAAAATAAAGTTACAATGTACATCTATTTATAAAGAGAGAAATGTTTAAGCTAGATTTCATACACTAGGATAAACATATCAATTTATGCATATATTATATTAGAAAATAAGTAAAAATTAATGCAAATATATAGTATGAAGTATTCATAGAAGCTACCAAATGCTATTAGTTCACGTGGACATAGTCTCACATAACTCAAAACTTTGAAATCTGATTGGGTCCTACGGATTTTGCAATGCATTATCCAAAATCATTTCACTAAATTCCCTATAAAAAAAAAAGCAAAAACAAAAAAAGGCACTAGTGTGAAGTGTATGCGTTGTGAATTGTGATGGATGCTTTTTTTTGTTTGTTTTTTGTTCCCTTTAAAAAAAAAAAAAAAAAAACACTTTTGATATTCGTGTCAAAGAATTATAATCTCCTAACTTCTTGTGGGAGGGACCTCTTTCGTTTAAATTTTATGTTTCCTCCTAATCATTATAACTATATATGTATATAGTACTGTATTAAATGAAGATGAACGTCATTAAACCATGCACACGTTTCTAATTTATATACCAAACAATTAAGTTAGGACAAGAGTTGCTACGATTTGGTTGTGTCGCCATGTTGCACTACGACGCGGGCCCGGGACCAACCGAAAAAAAAAAAAATATACATATACAAATGAAGTGATGAAAATATCTTCAAATATGACGTGATGAGAAGCTTTCAATCTAAAATAATTTTTGAAAACGTGATGATATGAGCTGTTGATAAAAAAATAATATAAAAAAGTGATATATGAGCTAATTCTAGTTCATTTTAATTTTCTTGGACACCAAACTTTCATTTCTCCGAGCTACGAATATAAAAATTGTATGAATATAATCCAAATTGGATTAGAGATATTACAAAATCCATTATCGGATTTGTGTTGGAGTGTTTATGACAGTGAAGAAGAGATTGCCATATTCTGCTTATGCAATCAAATGAGTAGTAGTATTTTGACCACTTTGCAATCATAATCGAAAAATAAATGCAGATCTTACGTCCAGGTTTTTGCGATTACAATAATATTTTAGTGGATTTACAAAAGACAGATAAGTCATATTTTGAACTAATATAAGTCATGGTTTGANATATATATATATATATATATATATATATATATATATATATATATATATATATATATATATATATATAGTCTTGGCTTCAGAAATGTGCAGATCTTAATTTTGTCCGGACTAACTAGTCCTCCGAACCTCTAAACGATTAGAATATGAATGAATACATATTGGTTGTTTAGTTTGTCCAAAATAAAAATAAATAAATAAAACAATATTGGTTGTTTAGTTGTTACTACTTTCTGAAAATTATAAATTCCATTATGTTTCCCTTATTAAAGCCATGAACTAATTAATTTGTATAATAGTTTTATTTACCGGTCAAAGAGAGCGACAACTTAAAGAATCAAAAGACATCCCACCATTGCTTAAAGAAGACTCCATTAAAATTACATATTTATTTCGTTGTTTTATCTGAAAGGAAACAATATTAGAAGGGCATATGGGTTACACACCAATCCTTTTGCACTTCTTAGCCACCAAGAAAACAACCACTTCTACTTTTCGTGATTAATTCGTTTAATTTCTCCTCTAAATTTACATATTGTTGCATTGCATCATCTCGCTTTATATGTATTTTTTAATATATATTAAGGTCTAACCTAATTTCTGAAACGTACCAAATAAAGGATTGCGTCATGAATCATATAAGGCCAAGTTGATTAGGGCAAATGGATTAGATCGTTTTAAAAGGGTGGGAACTGGACATGGCATGAAGCTTTATTTATGGCGTTTCTGTTTATATATCCTAACGTGGATGTAAAATTTGGAGTAGCTTATATATATGAGAGACAATATGTGTAGCTAACTTTCAAAATAAAGTGAACACGGCCGGTTTTGTTTGGTTTTAATTCCAGTATATATATATATACAGCATTATTAAACAATTAGTAAATTATTTTTTGTGAAAAATCGACGGCTTATAATAGATAAATCTTTTTCTTGTATGCAAGTCTAAACATAATTAAAAAAAGAACGCAAAGGGATAGACGCAGATCCCATGCAAACTACTTTGCAGAAAAAGAAACGTGAAAAGGATCGCACGTATACATCAAATTTCAAACCCCACTCAAATTAAATTAAAAACTAATGATATTGGTTTCTGCCGGGTTAAATAAAGCCTATAAATTAAATTACACAAATTTAAAATGTACAAAAAAACGATGCAGGTTTTTTATGGTAAGTAAAACCATGCAATTTGGCATTTACAAGTAGTACATACTTAGATAGTAAATCAAGTTGATCTTTTCATTACCTGCTGGATGTGCTAATCTAATAAAAGATGAATAAGAAAGCATAGTATATATATTTTTTTAGACCGGGTCTAACATTATTCTTTCCTAAATAAAGTGGGAAAAAAGTGGTCGTGGAAATTTGTTTTTTTTTTAAAGAAGCAATAATTAATCTTTATGAAAAGATGTGGTTCTACATATTTTTACATTACGTATGAGGTACAAATTAATAACTAAAATTTTGGAAAAATTAACGAAGATAGTTTTTACAAATTAACGAGTTCGAAAAACCAAAAGCTTTTTTTTTTTTTTTTTTTTTGTTCTTGTGGGGCTAAGAGAAAGAGAGAGGTCAGAGGCGGAGACTCGGAGAGCTTTTTAGCATATATATGACGTCGTCATTGTACGGACGCAATTTAGTCACTTCTCTCCTTTTTTTTTATTATCTAAGAACGCCAAACTTTCACAATCTCTTTAGATATATGATGACAAACCTTGATGAAAATGAAGGCTTCAGATTTTAGAAAAAATTGGTAAGAATTAGAAAATTAAAACAAAAAAAAACATATTAATGAAAGTATCTTTTCTAACGTCCAATTAGATACAATTCTAAGTCTTAGAGATATATATGTTTCATAATTAAATTTGAAAAGAAAAAAACGTGGAAACAAATAACAAAAAAAAAGACAGAGGGAAGTGATGTGTGTTCCCATGATGAAGGCATCTTCTTCGTGGTACAATCGTCCCTTACCCAAATCTCAGTCTGCCACTTCATTCGGACATGTCCTCCAATCTCTCACCTAACCATATTTATCTAACTGTTTAATTCTTCTCTAATTTTACATTACCTAAATTCAGTTTAATTTTACAATATAATTTAATTAGATTACGTCATATTTAGATAACGACTAATTTGAATACTATAGCATCAGAATTTTTAACTGGTAAACGCAAACTCAATTATATGTACGTAGCAAATTAACATAGCGAGTGAATAATTTTTTAAAAAAACCATTGTTATTTATACAAAATGAAACAAAATGCGGGAGAAACCAGAAGAAACCAGAAGAAAAAAAAAGGAAAGATTCTTTTTTTAGGAAGTGGCAACACAGAAAGATTCCCAATTTAGAAATCCTCTGTTTTCTCGATCTCCTTCAATACATCTTCTTGATCTTTGAACTTTCTCAACACACTTTACTTCAATTTCCTCTTCTTCTTCTTCAACTTCGTCTTCTTCTTCTTCTTCAACGTATTCTGGAATCTCTTCTTCATTATCCCTCATGGTCTCGGTTGTTTCTTCTTCTTCTTCTTCTTCTTCTTCTTCTTCTTCTCTGGTCTCTGTCTCTATTTGGTCATCAGAATCAATCAATATTGCAAGTCTTACACAGCCATTGCTTCGGTCCTGAATGCACCTATTACGCGGAAGAGGTTTCGCGGCCGTCATTACCAATCTTCCATTTTCACGGTGGGACTTGACTTCAATGCAATCAAAACCGCTCATACTTGTCAAAGGAGGTGGAAGTGAAGCCATCATACTTCTCTTCTTATCTTGTTGTGATGATCTTGATGTCGCCGAAGTAGTTTTAGTTTCCATTGTTTGTAATTCGGATGAAACCGAGAACAAAAATTCGTCCTCATGAATGATATCGGAGCCCGTCTCGCTCCCTAGGCTCTCGGTGCACAACGCTAAGCTCTCATCGCTGAGAGTTCTACGCGAAGATGGAGATTGAAATACTGATAATGTCTTCTTCTCTTCATCATCAGAGCTCGAGTTTGAAAGGGACTCGAGGAAGCTCCAACTTGCCGAGTTAGAGTCCGGTTTGGGACTTGATGAGGACAAGGAGGCTGCATTAGTGGTAGCAGTGTTTTCTTGTGGAGTAACGGAAGAATCTTGAAAATGGGATTTGAGAGGTGTGGATAAGTGAAGATTATTAGGAGAAGAGAGTCTGAGTCTTAGAGACCTCGGCTCAAAGTGCTGATGAGACTCAAAGTATNAATGCGGGAGAAACCAGAAGAAACCAGAAAAAAAAAAAAGGAAAGATTCTTTTTTTAGGAAGTGGCAACACAGAAAGATTCCCAATTTAGAAATCCTCTGTTTTCTCGATCTCCTTCAATACATCTTCTTGATCTTTGAACTTTCTCAACACACTTTACTTCAATTTCCTCTTCTTCTTCTTCAACTTCGTCTTCTTCTTCTTCTTCAACGTATTCTGGAATCTCTTCTTCATTATCCCTCATGGTCTCGGTTGTTTCTTCTTCTTCTTCTTCTTCTTCTTCTTCTTCTTCTCTGGTCTCTGTCTCTATTTGGTCATCAGAATCAATCAATATTGCAAGTCTTACACAGCCATTGCTTCGGTCCTGAATGCACCTATTACGCGGAAGAGGTTTCGCGGCCGTCATTACCAATCTTCCATTTTCACGGTGGGACTTGACTTCAATGCAATCAAAACCGCTCATACTTGTCAAAGGAGGTGGAAGTGAAGCCATCATACTTCTCTTCTTATCTTGTTGTGATGATCTTGATGTCGCCGAAGTAGTTTTAGTTTCCATTGTTTGTAATTCGGATGAAACCGAGAACAAAAATTCGTCCTCATGAATGATATCGGAGCCCGTCTCGCTCCCTAGGCTCTCGGTGCACAACGCTAAGCTCTCATCGCTGAGAGTTCTACGCGAAGATGGAGATTGAAATACTGATAATGTCTTCTTCTCTTCATCATCAGAGCTCGAGTTTGAAAGGGACTCGAGGAAGCTCCAACTTGCCGAGTTAGAGTCCGGTTTGGGACTTGATGAGGACAAGGAGGCTGCATTAGTGGTAGCAGTGTTTTCTTGTGGAGTAACGGAAGAATCTTGAAAATGGGATTTGAGAGGTGTGGATAAGTGAAGATTATTAGGAGAAGAGAGTCTGAGTCTTAGAGACCTCGGCTCAAAGTGCTGATGAGACTCAAAGTATGATTGATATACAACAGTTGCCATGTGGTTTAAATTAAGATGAAAATTTCTTGTAAGAGATTTTGTTGTTGTGTGGAAACAAGGAAGCAGAGAGAGACAATTAGGAGAGAAGATGAGAGAGGCTTTGGAAGTGAATTTGAGGGATAAGGAGAGGGAGAGGGTGTCAATTTGTAGTGCCAAAAAGTTACCTTTTTTTACAAAAATAATTAAAGAGAAAAAATGTGAAAGAATTGTTTAGTATAGTGTATAGAGAGAGAGAGAGAGAGAGATGGTGGGTAAAGAGCTTTTTTCCACACTACAACTTGAATAAAATGAAAATTATTTATGTATGCCACATAATGTATATGGGAATAAATATATATATCAAAAGGTGAAGGAATCGAATAGGGTCACTGTACAGTTCCATAAGTGTAAATATGCATTTACAAAGATCGTATTATCGTTTCTTCTTTCTTTGTTGTAAAAAGAGGTAAGCAACTAATGTAGTAATGAAAGAGAGCTTGGGCAATCATAGTTTTGCACTTAAATAGCAAAAAAAAAAAAAAAGAAGATGTGATCGAGTCAGAGTCGAGGAAAGGTCGAGCCTCGTGCGTGTGATGTGGCCAGAAAGAACCCACAAAAAGAAGGAAGGGAAAGTCCTATGAATGTAGTACAATCAAATTGAGAGCACATGTGTTTTTGTACCCAAATAAACAATATTAAATCCTAGTCATGTCAAATTGAAAATCCGAATAAAAATTAACCAAAAACTAAATAAAATTTCTATTGTTCAGAATATATATGTTATTATATACAAAGACATAAAATGGAACTATTTTATTTATAATGTAAGTCATATTAAATTCTTAAATTATATATATATATATATATATATATATATATAATATCAATGTTAATAAAAAACAATTGATAAACTAAAGCTAAAACCTTATTTAATCGAACTAGTCTAAATTTTGTTTCATTTACGTTGCTTTATGTCATAAACTATAACCGAATGAAACCTAGGTTAAAGATACGTCGGAGGTATGTTAAAAACAAAATGTTGAGTGGAGTAGGGTGTTTTTGATCCTTGTTATATAGCTAGTATATGAGTAATTATAAGCTTGTTATATTCCTTTTTGTCTATTTTCACCAAAATTTAAAAGAACCCGACAATGAACTGATGAACAACACATCTCGTTTCCCCATGATTGATAACGAGAATGACTCTTTATTAAACAAAAAGATTCGTGTGCCGGCTGATTCTTAAACCCAATTTACCAACATGATAACAACAGCCCAACAATTTTGAAATCTCTTCCATTAACCCCAAAAGCATAAGATTATGGGCATCAATCTAGGCGTTAACATCTAGATAGGAATGTTTCGTGAACTGAAAATATGCATGCATCATCCACGGAAATAAAAGTACTATTAAAAAAAAAACAAAGTGTGTCAAAAACACGCTTACCCAACAACACTGTATTTGAATGCAAAGAACAAACCCCATTTTCCGCCCACTTGTTATGACCTAAAATGATATAAAATGCTCCTAAAAATTACATTACTATATTAGAAAGAAATAAAGGAATCAAAAACATAAGTGGATTACTTAACGGGTTAAGAGGAAGATTGTTTCAGCTTCACCAGATCTATATTTTTGTACTACAAAGCTAAATTCATGTTCTCTGGGACATGTCACAGTAACTGGTAGTAGCTTATATTGTTGAGTATTGGAGTGTGATTTTCTTAACGATGTGAAGTCTCAAATATCGCCGGTCCATATGTGTCAGGTTGAAGTTTTTATAGAGCGGAATTTCGAAGTTAAAAAAATTATAATTAGAAGTTTTTAACCATAATATTTTGAGTATTTCACCCATCAATTCGTTTGTAATTAATAGGAATTATCTTTATTTATTAGTTACCGTGGGATTTATTTGTAAAGGATAAAAAGAGAGATATATTCTAGAAACTTTCAAACGGTGAACATGCATGTATAGTAAAAAAATTGTATAAATTGGTAGTAAACGAAACACTTACATAGAATATCAAAAAATATAAATTGTGAATGTTTTTTTTTTTAAATTTTCTTATTTATTCTTTCCTAAGATCGGTTTTTATACAGATACATATAAATCTCCAAAAAACTACAGATATGTATATTATATAGGTCCAAAATTTAATTAAACTCAAAAACTTTCCGCTTAAGAAAGAAGACCAGTAGTTTAAAGCCACATAGGTTTCTACTTTGGAATATTCTCTCTAAAATTCAGGACATTGTGGTTATAAATAGTAATCCAGGTTGGGTTTGGTTGTATTAAGTTAACATCAAATTTGTCATTTTTCTCTTTGGCTAGCCAACACTAAGTTGCCTTTTTCACTCTCCAAGTCCAACCCATGTTACCCCTATAAAATCGTACGGACTAGCTTAGGAAGACACATAATATTAGACTCGTGAATCAGCAATTGATTCCCCACTATCACTTTCCCTCCTCTGTCTTCACTGTTTTTTCAGATGCTTACGCTATTATATAATGTACGAAAAACCCTAATTTAAACCCTTTTCTTTCTGAAAAAGAAAGGGACAAAACAACACTTGCATTCAACCTTTACAAGTAAATAAATGCCCTAAGGTCACTCACTACTAACTATAGCTATCTTTTCCTTAACTCTAAGTCCCTAAGCCATGTGAATGATGATATAAAGTAATATATATGTTCTATAGCAACTGTGTTCGCATTTGATAGTTAAAACCTTTTGTTTATATATGCAAACACGAAACTTTTTAATTTTATTACGCAACAAAAGCAACGATAATGCAAAAAATCGTATAGATTTTAGAATAAGAATGTTCAAGTCGCCAGGTTCTCTTCAAGTTGTTCAAATCTATAGAAACAAGAAAAATGGAGAATACTATTCTCAGAAAATAAATTCAAACGTTCTTTTGTTAAATCAATCAAGACTCGAAATTATATACAGAAAACCCTAAGTTCAAATATTGAACCAAAAAAACTCGCTAATCTATAAAACACTCTAAATCACAAACCTAATTAAAATAGGAAAACGGCTGTAAAAAAATAATATAAATAAATAGGAAAACTACTAATTAAATAATTATTTGAGGAAAACTGGCAAACCGATTTTTTATTTTTCCATATATATGCTCTTCAAAGCTTTGAATAATACTTGATGAAAACACTAGTAAAATGTTGTCAAATATGTTTGTAAACACAGCAAATTAAACATGTAAAAGCACAATTACATTGGACCATAGCCTTTTCTTTTACCGTATAACTTGCAAGAAAGAAAGGCTTAGCTAGAAAGTGTAAGCCGTTCCTAATTTTGTAAGTGAGTGGGAGAGATTTTGAGATTCTGGGTTTCCTGTAATGGAAAAGCTTTCCCAGTTTGTGTACTGTGTGTGAATAAAGAAATGTGTATACAATAAGAGGCTATACACCATCGATGAACTGTGAGCATAAATAATATATATGTTATGCTAGTTGTGTGTTGTATAATGATCACTTTAAACTAGCAGACCAAAACTTTCCTGAGTTGTATAGCAGACATGAATTCACAAGTAGACCTATAAATTATAGTTTCTCACAAAATTTGATGAGACCATGCATAGGGGGTTTGGTACGAAGAATACCTTTGATGTGTATTATATATGACAAGTAGATCTCAGTTTTTTCCTTTTCCTATTAAGTTCTTTTCCAAAATTAGTACGCAGCATCTAGTACTAGCTAGCCATATTTACATTATGTTCCTAGTGGATGAATATAATGACGACCAAGCAAATACTCAGTGCACTAACATATGTGAATCAGAATTTGGGTATACGCATTACCAAGCAGATGCGAAGATGATTTGAAACAACGTCAATGTTAATACACATTAACTTCTTCTTGTTGATCTCACTCCAAATCTTCCATCCAAGCATCTTTAATCACATAACTTTTTTTTTTTTGGCAAAACTTTAATCACATAATTAACTAAACTAGTAAACTTTCATTCTTATCAAACTTTTTTTGTGATAGAAATATTATAAATCCCAAATTTAAAAATATGATACCTAACTAATATACAGTGAACTTAATTTCTTATTAGTTAATTTTGATGTAATTACATATATTCATTATTGATCGACTTTGACGTTCGTCTAGTATCAAAGTCCACTAAAATCATGAGCTTAAAGATTCATCATATAAAATGGGTATAATGGAGAGAAGAAAATCATAATTGTGTTGGCAACACAAGTTACATATCTACATAAGATTTTTCGCAATGTGACATAATCAATTTCGCATTCAAATATGGAAACATGACAGTGGTTGTTGGTTATTTACAGTTTATGGATGAGATAATTAGTTTGTATTTTTTTTTTTTTTTTTTAGAAAAGTCGAAAATAGAATTTGCACTATCATTATTTATTTTATTTTTGGGTTAAAATTCCACATTATATTATCACCCTACAACAATGTAGAGAATTCCACATTTTGTTTTTCCAATCTCTCCTTTGCCATGAAGGAATCAAGAAGGAGATGATTTATCATATATAGTTGACACACACTATTGGAACGATTATATAAAAATGAAATAAAAATAGAGGATCCTATAACGTAAGCATGAGAAAGTAGAAAGTTATGACATAATTTAATCAAGAAAAAGGTCGAAAAAGGAGCTGACCTGCAGACGTAATCTGTCGACAAATATCAATCTATACATACCGAGTCTTTGATCACCACATGTGGTCCTAAATTTCGAACCAACGCATAGAGAGAGAGAGAGATGAATTAGAAAGTAGCATAGCAACCTTTGGCCGCTCCAAACGATCGTGCTTTGCCTTTTGATATTGTGTCCTATTACTAAAAGATGCTTTTATTATTATATTAAGTTATACAATTATTAAGCGAATACCGACAGGCGACACAAGCAAATTAAAAGTATGATAATTTTATATACGAAAATAATTTGACTTTGTTGTGTCACTCGAGCCCATGATGCACACACACACAAAAGAAAAAAAGAAAAAAAGAAAAAAAAAAACAGAGTGAAACTCGAATCGTTATCCATCAATATTAGTTATTTGTTTCAACTAATGGAGGATCTAAAGGCACAGAATACGTCATACCACTTGAAAATTTAGTGGAGACAGAAACTTAAGCATTACGTTTTTGATGCAATATACCAAACTACCAATATATATAGTGTGGTTATAAATTTATAATGGAAAACGAGAGTGTGCATCTTTAATCTAGATGTGTTGGCATATTTGAAAGCCTTTCTTACAGAGCTTTCCAAAGATCCAATTTCATTCGGATTCTGCGATTCGGGATTTCGTCCAATTTCTTGTTTAGTTATATTCGAAAAGAATTTTTCCAAAAAGAAAAAATGTAATGGAAACATTTAATCATCCGAAATATTAACTAAATGCTTTATAACGAATCTGAAACACATGATTCTAAACCAAAGTGTACATCTCATGGCTCAAAATGGTTTGCATAAGCAAAAACTATCTTTTGACTATGTACGTTAGTGGAGTCTTTATGAGCCACTCCTTAAACTTTTAAATTCTGACCATGCATGAATTAAATTTAAAAAATCGAGCTTATAAAACATAATAAGCAATGCTTACACACATGTTAAGGAACCATAGGTCACAAAATTACTAGACAAAGAATAAAAAAAAGAAAGAATTTTATGTATTGGCCACATAGAGTTATTGTTTGTCTCCTTTGCTTTTGTTTGACGCATGACATCCACATGAAAATATCATTCTCATCCATAACTATTGTCTCACTCACATATCATCCAAGTAAACTATAACTTTCACAAAAGTAGATGTCAATTTATAACAAAATGGATAAGAATAGTGATTCAAACGAACAAAACACAGTCATGGATACTCCATCAATCTATTCCATTACTAGAACAAGGATCGTTGGAACCATCCATTGTAAAGTTATATTAGCCAAAAAGTTGACGAAACAAAGAAACAAAAAACATTTGCTACACATACAAAATTTTACAAGATAACAAGAGAGACAATAACATGGATTAGTAATCGGTGGGAAACATCTACAATCAGGAAAGTGGAATGATTTGAATATGATATAATTATATCATTCATTACAATTTAGTGATGCATGCATTGTATTTGTAATTCACAACTGAAATAGAATCTTTAGGGGAACAACATCTCCCAAGAACAATCAAATTACGATTTTTGAAACCATTTTTTATAAATTTGAATGGACATAACTCATCTATTGTCGGTGTGTTGTTGTCTTATTATAGTAACTTGTTGAACTCTTCTCGGAGACGAAACACAAACAAACGGAAAACACTCTACTCATTGCACGTGCGTCACCACGTGCTTCTTTGAACTAGCATAGACTCATCATTTGCAAGCCCAATAAGCACTAATTGTTAGCCTACCAGATGACGATCAATTGGGTCTTAGATATAAAAAAAGCCCATTAAGAAAAGGGGTAAATATGTAAATATGTACGAAAAGAAGGGGGAGGGATGTGTTTGGTGGGTGAGTGAATCGTAAACCAGATTTTGCAAAATTTTATCTCTCCGTCTCAGCTTTGTCTCGGTCTCTCTCTCGAGTGTTGTGTGTTGTGAGAGAGATTTGAGACACAACTGATTTAGATTTACAACCCCAAAAAAAAAAAAATACAAGAAAAAAAAAATAAATCAAAATTTTGCGATAGTTGAAATCGAAAAGGGTGGGGATACAATACAAGTTCCCGCCATGGTGGCTCAGCAGCTCCAAGAGAGATGCGAAGAAGAAGAAGAAGATCCAGTTGAGACCACCAAGTCTTTGATCTGTGCTCTCAATTACATCTCTCGTGACCTTCCTTTGCCTCCTCACCTCTTCGCTTCCGTTTCTTCAATCTACCATGGCCCCTCCTCCTCCTCCTCCTCGTCTTCTCTCTCTCACTCCGATGTCTCTCCGCCGTTGCCTACTTCTCCACCTGTAAAGCCCCTTTCTTTATCTCTTCTCTAGCCTCGCTTTTGATTTTGTGGCTTTTCTTTTTGGGGGGTTTGATTTTGTGGTCCTTTGATTTGTTTCTGTAGCTTAGATTTGAGTTTGTTTGATTCAAAGTTTTCTCCTTTACGAGTTTTTCTAGTGGAAATTAGATTATCTTCAGAGTGGCTTGTTTTGTTTGTCCATTTACATTTATAAAGGTGTCTGCTTTACCTTTGTGCTTTGGTCTTTGTTTTTTGTTTTTTGTTTTTTTTTGCAGGGGAATAATAATTTGACTCCCTATGGAGGTGATTTGATGGGGGAGTTTGAGGATGCTCTTTTGAAGCAGAGACCAAACAACTCTGAAGCAGGCTCTCGATTGAGAGATTTATTGGATAATCGGAATAAGTGTCATATCCAACGCCGCTTATCTGAACTTGAAGGTTATAATCGTCTTTATCTCATATGCTATCCTCATACCAACATTCTCAACTTGTGATTTTGTTATGCTTGGCATTTTTACTGGCTAACCATTGTGAACTATGTTGCTAAAACCATATATTCTTCAAGGGGAATGCTTACTCTTTGTGTGTGTGTGTTTTTTTTTAAATCAGAATTACCTTCCACTAGAGGTGAAGACTTGCAGGCAAAATGCTTACTTGAGCTTTATGGGCTTAAGGTATCGTCTTTGCTAGATGTTCTCAGTGATTTTTGTTGTTTATGTGACATTGGTTGAATTGTGGTATCTTTGACATTTGACACTTTACCTTGGTGAGTCGCAGCTACGAGAATTGCAAACCAAAGTTCGAACCAAGGTGAGCTCGGAGTTCTGGCTACGTCTGAACTGTGCTGATGTCAGTAGCCAACTATTTGACTGGGGCATGATGCGGTTGCCTCGTCCTTTTTATGGGGTTGGAGATCCTTTTGCTATGGAAGCTGATGATCAGTTCAGAAAGAAGCGTGATGCTGAGGTCTGTTTCCTTTTCTTCAGCTAGCTATTCTTCTAGTTAAACCTTTCTTTTTTCTGCTCCCGGTTTTGATTTTACCTTATGATGGAGATGACAAGATGTCTTCTTATATGATGATGGGCATAAGGCCACTTTCAAACTATGGCTCATATATCTTAGCAGTACAACTTGACATGGGCAAAAATATATCACTAGATTTGGAACTCATTTAGATGGATTATAATGGAAGTGACATGAAATCTCTACTCAATGTTTGAACTATGACTCATTTAGATACATTATTTACAGTTTTCAAACTTCTTGATTTGTAACACTGATATGTTGTCTTTGATCAGAGGTTATTACGTTTAGAAGAAGAGGAGAAGAATCTGATTGAAACCTCCAAGAGAAAATTCTTCGCAGAAGTACTTAATGCTGTTCGTGAATTCCAGTTGCAAATTCAGGCGACTCAAAAACGTCGTAGGCAAAGGAATGATGGTGTGCAGGTATGATATAGTTTACGCCATTATTGTGAGGGTAGTTCATTTAGCCTTTAATACTATCAGTAGACAAACTTTTAAAACTTATTTTTGTACTTTTAATTATTCAACCAGGCGTGGCATGGGAGACAAAGACAACGAGCTACCCGCGCTGAAAAGTTGAGGCTCATGGCCCTTAAATCTGATGATCAAGAGGCGTACATGAAACTAGTAAAGGAGAGTAAAAATGAAAGACTAACTACTCTTCTAGAGGAGACTAACAAACTCCTTGCTAATTTGGGAGCTGCTGTTCAACGTCAGAAAGATGCTAAACTTCCGGAAGGCATTGATCTACTGAAAGACTCAGAATCTGACTTGTCTGAACTTGATGCTCCAAGAAGTGAACCATTGCAGGATCTGCTTCCTGATCAGGATATTGATATAACTGAGTCTGACAATAACGACGACTCTAATGATTTACTAGAAGGACAGAGGCAGTATAACTCCGCTATCCACTCAATACAAGAGAAGGTAATGTTAATCCTTATAGTACATCTAGTAGCAGTACGGTTAATCCCATTCAGAGACCAGTGGATTTAAGTAGCAATATATAACAGGTGACGGAGCAACCCTCCCTTCTAGAAGGTGGGGAACTACGATCCTACCAAATAGAAGGGCTCCAATGGATGGTTTCTCTATTCAACAATAACCTGAATGGGATTTTAGCTGATGAGATGGGTTTGGGAAAAACGATTCAAACAATTTCTTTGATTGCGTATCTTCTGGAGAATAAAGGTGTGCCTGGGCCGTATCTGATAGTGGCTCCAAAAGCTGTGCTACCAAACTGGGTAAACGAGTTTGCAACATGGGTACCAAGGTATATTGCAGAGAATCTTTCTTTTGGGGCTGGGGACTTGCACTGGTATGAATGTTATGTCTGAAAATCAGCCGTTTTGTTCATTGACAGCATCGCCGCTTTTCTTTATGATGGGCGTTTAGAGGAAAGAAAAGCAATAAGGGAAAAAATTGCAGGAGAAGGAAAATTTAACGTATTGATAACCCATTATGATCTTATCATGAGAGATAAAGCATTTTTGAAGAAAATTGAGTGGTACTACATGATTGTTGATGAAGGACATCGGCTGAAGAACCATGAATCTGCTCTTGCAAAGACTCTGTTAACAGGGTACATCTCTATATTCATTTGTCTCAAGTGAATGATGTTAGCTGGTTTATAGCTACTTTGATTCTCCTCGAGGATGATGAGAAATTTTGAGTATATATCTAATGAAACTTTATCCTGGGTACAGCTATCGTATAAAACGAAGACTTCTGTTAACTGGGACACCCATACAGAATAGCCTTCAAGAACTCTGGTCATTGCTAAATTTTCTCCTTCCTCATATCTTTAACTCGGTTCAGAACTTCGAGGAATGGTTTAATGCTCCTTTTGCTGACCGTGCTAATGTCAGTCTTACTGATGAAGAGGAGCTCTTGATTATCCACCGTCTGCATCATGTGGGTTCTATAGCTATCTTTCCTTCAATTTCATATCAAATTTTTGCATGCAACGTTTTAATGATATTCACTCTTATCACTTTTCAGGTTATAAGGCCGTTTATACTGAGAAGGAAAAAGGACGAAGTAGAGAAATTCCTTCCTGGAAAGACACAGGTCATATTGAAGTGTGATATGTCGGCGTGGCAGAAAGTGTATTACAAACAAGTTACAGACATGGGCAGGGTTGGCCTTCAAACAGGTACCGTCTCCATTATTTTGCATTTAGCTTTGGGGTTAATNAGATCAAAGAGGGCTTTTACTGAAGCAATTCAACGAGCCAGACTCTCCATACTTCATGTTTCTTTTGAGCACGCGTGCTGGAGGTCTAGGTTTGAACTTGCAAACTGCAGACACTGTTATTATTTTTGACAGTGATTGGAACCCACAAATGGACCAACAGGCTGAGGATCGAGCCCATCGCATAGGGCAAAAGAAAGAAGTCAGAGTGTTTGTTTTGGTTAGCGTTGGCTCTGTTGAGGAAGTAATATTGGAGCGTGCAAAACAAAAGATGGGCATTGATGCCAAAGTCATACAAGCTGGACTTTTTAACACAACTTCCACTGGTAAGTCTTCTCGAAAGAACAATGTGATGGCTCCTGTTTTGTGTATCGATATGGTAATCTCTTGATGTGGGTTTTTTTGATTATATCAACAGCACAAGACAGAAGAGAGATGCTTGAAGAGATCATGCGCAAAGGAACAAGCTCGCTCGGGACAGATGTCCCCAGTGAGAGAGAAATAAACCGGCTCGCGGCTCGTAGTGAGGATGAATTTTGGATGTTTGAGCGAATGGATGAAGAGAGGCGAAGGAAGGAGAACTACAGAGCCCGTCTGATGCAAGAGCAGGAAGTCCCTGAGTGGGCGTACACTACTCAGAGCAAAGATGACAAGCTGAACAGCTCAAAATTCCATTTTGGGAGTGTCACAGGTAAGCGAAAACGTAAAGAGATCGTTTATAGCGACACACTAAGCGAGTCACAGTGGCTGAAAGCCGTGGAGAGTGGTGAAGACCTGTCAAAACTCACCAGGAAACATAGGAGAGGTGAGAAGGCAAGCAACACAAAGACACCAACGAGTAAAAAGGCAATAGAATCTATCCCAATAGTGAGTGATGGAACGAGCGAGGAGGAGAACGAAGAGGAAGACGAAGAAGAAATACCACAGGAGATGAGTGGAAAACAGAGAGTGGAGAAGTCTGAAGAAGAAGAAGAAGAAGAAGACGAAGGTGAAGAAGAGAATGATGGAAAGGCAATATTCAAGTGGAATACTTATAAGAAGAAAAGGTCAAGATACTCTTTTACGTGCTCTTCGTCTGACTCTAGAGCTCAAAGTTCTAATGGAAGTAGACGAAAGTGAAGAAGGTGAGGTGAGATCTGAGTTGAGTTTGGTCTCTTCTTCAGTCTTCTACGTGTCTGTGTGTTTGTAGAAGTATTTAGATGTTCTTCTTCCCAATGTAACTTATGTCAATCTAACATGTAATACATTTATCTTAAGTGGTCTCGTTTTAAGTTCTGTATTTTCTCAAAGTATTACTAAGTTATGTTTCTTCTGTAGAACAATTATTTGAAATTGAAAACCCTTTTCATAAATGTGTATAATATTTTTCTCAGAAGAACTATGTGTACACTTGCTAAAATATGGTATTTGATGAAGAGTTTGATTTTAAGAAGTAAAATAGCAGCAGCACAACTCTCTATTCGTGCAATACAAACTAATAATAGATAAAATAACTCACAAATTCATCTTCAAAATCTTCAAGATCATTCCTCTCTCTTAAATCATCATCATCATCATCATCATCCACATAATTACCTTCGTTCTCTTCATAATCCTCATAGTCTTCTCCAAAAGAGTCATTCTGCATCTCATCCAAAGGTCCAAGTAACTTAGGGAAGTTCTTGAATATCTCTTTGACTTCCTCAATGCCTCTAACAGAGATCATATTCCCATCAATGTTCAACATCTTGAGACTTTCTTTCGTGACAACAATATGAGCCAGATTCAGTGCTCCTCTTCTTGTCAGTTTATTGTAGCTCATATCAACATATTCTAACTCCAAGTCTTCCATACTCTCTACGATGTCAACACATCCCTCGTCTTCGAGATCATTCTGAGACAAGTTCAACTTTTTCAGATGTCGCTTTGCTGCCAAACAAGCGGCGATAGCTGGAGCCGCCTCATCAGTTATGTTATTACCGGCCAGTTCTATAACTTCAAGAGATGGAGCAGAACTCTTGAGAGCGTTTACAAAAGCTATAGCACCTTCATTCTCTAGTTTGGTATAACTTAGGTTAATAACAGTCAAGAAATTAAAGCTCGGAAATACTTTGATCATAGAAACTCCAACTTTTATGCAATGATCCATTAGATAAAGTTGCTTCATAAATGTATTCTCCTCCATAGGTTCCTCCTAGGTTAAGCTAGTGCTTACCATATTCACCACCCATGAGCTCCTTTTATTATTAATTTCGACCTAATGTACCACAATAGGCCAACCTTAAAAATGTCAAAAAAAAAATAACCTTAAATAAATAGTTTATATTTTTTTTATAATAAAAACAGAGGTGTAATTATAAGATCACTCAATATAATATAATCCAACAATCTTCAAGATATGACAAAAAAATTGTATGTCTTTAAAATTGTCTATTGTTGGATTGATATGCTTAGCCAATTTAAAGGTTAATGTATATCCAGTTTAGTAATAATGCATCAAGTATACTAGATTATAGTATATTGAAATTTATAAATTTATGATAGAATTAAATCATATTGAGATATTATATAGGAATTGATATAAAATCCACTTAAATTAAATTACATAGAGTAAATTAAATTACATAGAGAACATTTTTAATAAAATTTCATAAAACAGTATGATTATTATTAAGTTTAATATATTACATATGTCGAGATCATATATTAAATCTAATATATACAATCCTTTTAACCTTTTCAAGCATTATAATTTTTCCCTGTTAATTTCTTAAAAGAAGACAAAACTAGTACAAATGTATTTATGATATTGGGTATGCTTCACCCACACAATCAGCATGATTTGCAGAATGATTTAGGAAAAGCTTTTCTTCATCAAAGGATAGGAAGTCGATGCTGGTTGTGTGGGTGAAGCCGGCATACTCAATGTCATAAAGCATGACCCTCTGAGGCATTCTTTGTGTCTCGAAGACACCCGCCGCAGCAGAAGTTTAAAATCAGACCAACTTGGTTTGTCTATGTTTTTATTTCATAATCATCACCTAAACTAATGATGGAGAACCTGGTATCATCAATATCCACCGGCCATAGATCACTCCGTGAAACATGAACAAATAATTTTTTGAAGTTTTTTTTTTCCATTTTTCAACTTAGCTGCAAGTCATAAGTAGGAATTTTACACATTGCTGAACCACAAATTATGGTTTGTTTTCCTTTTCTAATTACATTTTCATATGGTTATTAATTTAACAAATGCACTTATTACGATGATTCGCATAATAGTGAAGTGAGTTTGTTTTTCGTTTTTTCCTCTCAAAAACGATTAGGAGAATCAAACAAAATCCGCAAAAACGAATATTTCAGTCACATTTTGATCAGTATCCGCATGGCCAGGAAGATCTTGCTTTAACTTTCTCTGTCCAATATCCCAAACCTGTGCAAGTGAGAGAGGTTTAGAATCTGAGGAGTGAGTACCTTCATATATTTTGTTGTGTATGAGGTTTAGGACAAAAAACAAGATTAGTCAGTGCTACCACTTAAAAGAATCTTACTGTCGGGGGACCAACTGCGGTTACAAAGCTAATTAATTAATAATTAGTGGAAACATGAAAAGGGGAACCAATGTTCTCAAGGAATCTACCCAACCTGATCTGATAAACACGATCAAAATGGCCTATAAAAGTTGCACAATACTTCCCCGTGACACCATCCCATATCTTGACAGATGTATCAAAATACGCACTTGCAATCCACTGGCCATTAGGTGAGAAACACACATGCCTTACAACATCATGATCACCGCGCAGCAACTGCGTTCTAAAAGACTGTTCCCAGAGAAACATTCTCCTGTCATCAGAAACTGAGACTAATCTTTCACCGGACTTTCCTTTTGCTTGGTCGTATCTTTTAAGCGCAGCCTATATAAGCAAGCAAACGATATCAGAAACAGGGTTGATGGACAAAAGAAAAAAGAAAAAGAAAAAAAGTCAAGGAATGAGGGATAGCTATCTCTCAGTACCTGTCTAACTTCTTCAGGTGAAGAATATTGTCTTCCAGTGTGGTCAAAAGCTCCTGTCCGGAGAACGTAGTCTGTGCTCAATGCAAGGGATGTCACCGAATATCCATGCCCCTGAAGTAACAACAGAATATGCAGGTTCAAAATTAGGCTGCTCAAAAGATATACAAAGGAGAACCTCTTCACAAAGGACAGGTGAATGCTGAACATGGGGAAACGCATAAGCCATCCAGGTCCTGGCTATTTCTACCGTAACACAGTTGGGCACCAGGATGGAGAAACAGCCAGAAATAAACACAAAAGAGAATATGCAGGTTTACCTCCAATTTTGCTGCCAAACATAGAGTCCCATCCGGAGTAACGTGAAACATCTTTACTGTACAATCTTGACAACTGCCAAACACACAACAGACATTTTTGAATTAGCAAGAAACAGGTGATCGAGAGGAATTAGCTAGTTGGCATTGATACAAGTAGTAGGGACATGATCTACAACATATAAAAGAGGATGATCAAAGCAGCATTACAAGTCTAGAAACTTAGAAACATACCCTGTATATATAATTCCCTCTCCCCCCCATATGGCACAAGTCACACCACTGAGACAAGTTAGGGCTTTCTTAAGTGTAATGTCCCATATCCTTGCATCCCCATCTCTGCAACAAGTTACAAACCGACGGCATGGGTAGTTAAGGTGAACTGGTTCCCACGAGATACTAGTAATCGGATCCCTGTTACACTGGGAGAAGTGAAGTGTTTATCGATCAGTATCACTCTCACAAGGAGGTTGCACAGCATAACCAAAAAAAAAGAAAAGGACAAAATCAAAAAAGACGTTACTATAAGGGGGCTGCCATTTAGCTGTCCAGTTTCCGGTATCCAACAACAGACTTGACCATCCATACCACCACTAACAAGGTGCTTACAATCTGGAGACCATGCGACGGCTACAACGCATTTCGAGTGCCCTGACAATTAATAAACGCATATCAGAAACAGGGTGAGAGGGTTACTAGTAGAGGAGAGAGAGAGAGACAAAAAAACCTTAATTAGTACCTATGCATCTAAACATTGGAGTTTGAGTGTTGAGATCCCACAGCCGGACACTCCTATCAACTGAGCCACTAGCTAACTGCTTACCGTCCGGACTAAATGAAACACACAGAACAGAGCCCTCATGACCTAATAAATAATTTTTAAAACAAACAAACCAGTCAGCTAATCTATGTAACTACCACTAGTCAGTCTGGTAGTTGAAACAGGCAGAGAGGAAGGAACATTTTGACATACCATCCATGGTAGCAGAAACATGGTTAACAGGGCGAGTTCCGGGTCGATACACTTCGTCAAAATATTCTCCACGGACACTGAATGCACACAATTTTTTCCAGAGCATCATCGATAATATGATCACAGCGCGCGCAAAAACCAAAAAACAAAAAAAAAAAAACAATAACCTTGTTCTCTCTCCAAGTAAGTTCCGAGGGGTAAAACAAGTTCCTCATCTGATACATAGAAAGCGTAGGGCAAGTTCTCCTCCTGACAATTCCATGTAACCATACACAGAGATTACTAAAAACTCAGAAAAACCACTCCTTTATCCTTAAAACCAAGGACAGAAAGATTCTTACGTTGTTGAGTAATCTATTGGTTAGATGGGTAAGCTCCAAAGGCCCTGTTTGGAGAGGGACATGGATAGAATCGGCTAAAGTAATACCAGCAGGATCCACTAACCGACATATCACCATCTCAGCAATGTCTTGTGGCTTCGGGACTTCAAAGAACAAAAGAAACAAAAAAAAGCACAGATCTGCATACACTAAAACCGAAATTACCTTTATATACTGAAGAAATATATAATGGGCTTTTATGTGCACCTAAATGGGCTTGTTATACATTTAAATGAAACGGGCACAACTTATGGCCCACATCTAAGTTTAGAAATTTAGATCGGTTTAGGACACTTATTTCCTTCTTTTTTTTTGCTACGAAAAAGGAAAGTTAAAAGACAAAAATGTTAATTTTCCTTTTTTGCTTCTTTCTCTCCAACGTACATCTTGTATATATATGTAACAAAGAAGAAGAAGAAGAAGAAGAAAAATAGAAACCATTAGCTGAAGCCATCTCTAAAACTAAAATTATGGACGGAGAGCTTTCAAGAACAGTATCTGAGCAAGAGACGATGATTAATGGAATTAGTCGTTTGACTCCAAATCTTCTTAATGATGAACCAGGCGGTATCCAATCTCGTTGCATCTTCAAGATCAGTGATCGCATTCGTGGAAACAACAACAAAGCATACGATCCAGAACTCGTTTCAATCGGACCATACCATCACGGGAAAGAACAACTCCGTACGATTGAAGAAGAGCACAAGCCTCGATTCTTGCGTATGTTTGCTGAAGAAGCTAGGAAAAATGGTGTAGCTCGCAAAGACTTGATGTTTGCTGTATCTGATTGCGTGGAAGCTCTGAGGGATTCGTATGCGGAGAACCTTGTTGGTGTGGATCGGGATCAACTGCTTAACATGATGCTTATGGATGGTTGTTTCATTCTTACGCTCTTCTTGAGCGTCTCCATGGGACTTGAACTCGATACAAAAGACGATCCGATTTTTCAGACGCCTTCCATTCTTAACTGTATCCGCAGTGATCTTCTATTGGTGGAGAATCAGGTGCCGTTCTGTCTTCTCGAAACTCTCTTAGAAACTTCGAGAATCTCGGTGACCTCTGATACTTTGAAGAAGATGGCATTCAAATTCTTCAGCGATTCAAGACTATTACCTAAAAGCTCTCGGTTAAGTAACTTTAGTACTGATGAACCAAAACATCTCCTCGATCTCATGCGTCAAACTTTAATCCCTGACAAAGAGACATCCCCAAATCAAAATCACACAATACGCCCTTCTCGTCCATGTATTGTCTCTGCCACGAGACTCTGTAACAATGGATTAGTACTTAAGCCAAGGGAAAAGGCAGATACGCTGTTAGATATACAGCTCAAGGAAGGTGTGCTCGAGATACCACCATTAATCTTGGACGACTTGAGCAGCCAAGTTTTTCTCAACTTTGTTGCTTTTGAGCGGCACTACGGTTATTGCTCAAAGCACATAATGAGCTACGTAGCTTTGATGTCTTGTCTCATCAACAAAAAGGCTGACGTACGCATCTTAAGCAAACAAGGGATCCTCAAAAACTGTAATGAGAGCGATTATAAGGAAGTTTCTCGGTTCTTCAAGACCGTAGGTGAAGACGTTCGTTTCGACATATCTGCAAGTTACCTGGCGCCAGTGTTTGAAGGTCTTAACAAGCATACTTCAAAAGAGCCGGTTTCTAAACTTCAAAAAGTGTTATGTTTTAAATTGTAACCAGTGTCTTGTTTCCTACTACGTACAATTATATGAACTAATTGTTTTTTACTAATATGATGCTGCAGAGTTTAAGCCATTTTAAAAGGTTACTAGGTAACAACCCGCACTATGTGCAGGATAAATCGATTTAAAGAAAATTATTATAAGTAAAATTATTATCCTAGAACCAATATATGTTTGTGTCAAACATAATATGTAACTTAAGTTTTTTATTTATTTATTCAAAGCTGCATTTTTTCTTGTAAAAAATATGTTTCACCGGTGAAATCTTTGAATGTGTAAGAGGTTTTCTGGTAGAGAAAATATTGATAAAATGTTACTATTTATTGCAACATGTCTTTTGTGTGGTTTAAAAATTAAATTCATATCTTCTTATGTTTTATTTTGTAATCATAACAATTTTGCATGTTTCTTATCATACTATATTACTCGATAGTTTAATTATTCAATTTTATTATATGTTAGTAACAATCAGATTCTAAACTAAACTTTTTGAAGATAATCCAATTTATTGATTTAATATTTTTGATTCTATTTAAATCTTTTGAGTTAGTCGATTTGTTAATATTTTCTATAAATGACGGATTATTACCAAAAAAACCATTATGAAAAAAATAATGAAAATTCAAAATCAACATATTCGTGTAATAATACATTTCACTTGTGAAATATGTGAACGTGGTAAAGAAAATATTTATAAAATGTCACAATTTATGGCAATATATATTTTTGTGTGTTTAAAAAATTAAATTTATATTTATAATTTTTCGAGTAACTATAACAATTTTGCATAATCTAATAATCACTCATTTTAAATATTATGATTTTTTTTGGGTACTAAGTTTATTTATACTGATAAGGGTTGTCTCATTCATTTTTAATAGCACATAAATGAATATACAATTAGAACGTATATTCCTATTCGGTTATCAATATTTCCATTTTTTAATAAATTGTCACACTAAATGTTGAGATTAATTAGTTTACATACTTAGATATATATAAATAATCACACATCATGATATCCCTTAATTTGCTGCCATTTTTATATTTATTTATGAATATATATAAATCTATATTTATTGGAAATTAAGTTTCTTTTAATGAGTTAGAGATATTTCAGGGGTAATATACTTCTTTTTATAATCCATTTTAATAACTATTAAAAGCTTGTTATTTAAATTATTATGGTAATAATACTAACATATAACATTTCGTTTTTATATGATTATGTTAATAAGTTATATGTTTAATAAGTTATATGTTCTTTATTTTTATTAACTTTATATTAATTGATATGTTTTTATAGCCTTTATAGAATATTTTATATTAATTTTAAGAAATCAATATAATTTTGACTTGTATATTTGTAAGTAAATTTTAGTGAAGTTTTGCTTTACTATTAAATTTGTGAGAGAAATGATGACATATCTAATTATTATTCAGTTAATTGTTTTTAAAATAAATACATTGGCATAGAACTGTAATTAGTTAAAATATTTAAGGGTATTTTGCTAAAAAGTGTCATGAGCTCTCTGGCGGCGACACATCAGCTTTAATCTCAAATGTGCTTCTCTATTAATATTTAGGGGATTTTTCCAATAAATATGCTGGATTTCTTGAAATTTTAATAAATAAAAATATAATCTAATGAAGTTGAGAGATTATATAGGAATTTGTATAAAAGGCACTTACAATATGCATAAACACAGAATGATTAATTTTAGTCTCGAGATCATACAAACTTAATAATCAATTCCATGAACAAGCTGAACTCTGAAATTATCCAAAGTTTACTTTTTGCTTCAGTTTCGATCCTTCAAACTTTTAAAACTTTACAAATTCCTTAACTTCTAAATTTCCTTTTTTATTTTTTAAAAAAGGGCAAAATAATAAAAGTTCATGTTCCTAATTCCGATAGAATTGGAAAGTTTGGATCGCTTTAGGATTAGGACTCTTATTCTCTATCCTATATATATTCTAATCGCTACCATACATGAGACATGACCAACACAAGAATACACATAGAAAACCTAGTAATCAGAGATCTCTAGGGTTTTGTAAAACTAAAACTTTTCGTTACACGGAGAGATTCTCTGCTGCCTGCGAGATATGGCGACTTTTGAAGATTCTTTCCTCGCCGACATTGATGAGTTATCTGACAATGAACCCCATTCTTTCATCGCCGACCTGGATGAGTTCTCTGACAATGAACCCCAATTAGAAGAGAATGATGCTCCGAAGGAAGAAGAAGAAGAAGACGAAAAAGAAGAAACAGAGGAGGACGAGACTACTTTTAGTTACGATTATCTTGATAGCGTTTTTAAGATACAGAAAACTCAGGAATTTACTGATATTATGCAGAAAGTGGAAGAAGCCCTAGATTTTGATTCTGCATTCAAGGAACTCGTCGATTGCAATAACCTCTTAGTTAAGATGGAAGAGGAATTTGCCATCCTTCACAGCTTTTTCCGTCAGAATAACAGACTTAAGCACCCAAAAGTGCAATGGTTTGTACCGCACGCAACTAAGTATGCTCGTGTTGTTAAAACTTTCCACAAGATTGATACTGCTGCTGCTTCAAATATGTTTGAAAACGTTCAGGAGAAGACTATAGAGGTGTGTGATCGAGTTCTTGATCTTAACTCATCGAAGAAGAAAGTTGTTAAGTTTGTAGATATGAAGGCGAGGTTGATCGCACCGAATCTGTCTGTGCTTGTGGGAGGTAAAGTTGCAACTAAGCTCATGGTAAGTGCTGGAGGTTTATCTGAACTTGCTGAGATGCCTCCTACTTGTAATGTTACACGCGTTGGTAACAAGAGGAAGAGGAGTTTTGTTGGGTCTGTTAAGGGTTTTTTGATGGAGACAGATATTGTTAAAAACACGCCTCCTAGATATCAGGATGATGCTTGTGACCTCTTGGCTGCAAATTTGACTTTAGCAGCAGTAGTTGACTCTAATAGAGTTGACTGTAATAGAAGATACTACTCATCGGGGGCACATGGAAGAGCTTTGAGAGATGAGGTTCTCGAGAAGCTTGACAAGTTACAAGGACGACCTAAGCGAGGTGCTGTTTCTTCTGGTACTACGTTTTTAGAGAGAATGAGTAAAGAGCAGTCGAGTCCTCAGTCGCTAGAGCTAGGCGAAGATGATGAGACTCAAAGCAAGTACTTCTCAAAGTTTGGGACATTCTCCAAGATTAATAAGAGTAATTTGGCTGGGGACGAAGATTATTACATGTTTTGAAAACCGAACATTAATTCTCAGCCTCATCTAGAAGATGATCATCACGTAAATGTTTTTACTTTTGCAAGTTTAAGTTTATTTTAGTTTGTGTGACACTTTTTCAATTATGTCTTCTATATATATACATTATTTTAAGGATTTTGATATTACATGTTTTTTCTTATATAATTTAACGAGTAGCCATATGACCAGACCGTACCTGCACCCTTAAAAAAATTTCAGGCGTGCTGGTTAACCTTGAATTGATACAAGGTTACTCTTTAATAAGGTTTGTCAGTTGTGTAAATTTAAAACTTGTTAAACCTTTTCTTCTTACTTTGCTGTTAAATTTAGGCTATTTTTGTTACAAGTTTCTAGTATAGATAAGTTTCCCAAAAAATTGTATATATTCAAGATAAATTTACTCATACAATTTGGTTAATTCAGATTATGATTATCATATTCTAAGTTAGCCTTTATGTTTAAAATAATCCCTTTCTTAATTAGCATAACCATCATCCCTTTGACTTCCAGCTCTCTCATAATCCTAACAACATCTTTTTTTTTTGTTTTTTGTCACAAATTAGTCACCATCCTAACAACATCTAAAATTTAATTTAGAACGAAATTTTACTAAATTAATAAAACATGTTTAAAGACTTTAAGGACCGTTGTGGTCGGCCACAAAGCAAACGTGTATGAGAACAAAATGCAAAGAGATATATATTACAAAGCACATGAAAATGAAATCTTGTGAGGCACGAACACGCTTTGCATCCGAAAGCTTTTTAATTTAATGCAACTTTTTTTCCATTGAAACAAGCAGAGAAAAGTGAGGAAACGTAAACACTACTTAAATCAGATCAAGTTTCTAAGTTATTTATTAAACCGGGAGTACACTTTGGGATAAAAAAACAAAAAATATGACATATATCCATGTTGCCAAATATACCAACTTGCCTACATAATTAAACTAAAAAATATCAAACTTCCCTAAATCAATGGTAACAATTATAAAAGAAATAAATGATTAACTCTTTCATAAGTAAACTTACCTAAAGAAATGGTAACAATTACTAAAGAAATAAATGATTAACTCTTCCAATATTTTAGGAAACTATATTAACTATAAAAGATACATTCCTATATTTTATGAAATTATATTAATTACAAATAAGAAATTTAAATATTTGACATACCGTCACAATAAAAAAATTACAGCCAATAAGATTACAAAATGATAATTTTAAATATTATAATAAAAATAAAATTATTTCTATTAATAATTCCTTGAATTTTATATAGTTATTAGAATTTTATAAAATAATAAGAGAGTTTTGCAATTAATAAAACTTATCATTTAACAAGATTTCCATAACAACCGTATCTAATTAATTTCTAATAGTAATATGAAAATAACTTAACTTTAATTTAAACAGATGATTTCTTTTAAGAAATTTTGAAATAAATCAGATAATGTTTTTTAAAAAATATAAAGAAAGTTTGTGTAATTTCTATTAATTTTGTAGTAATTTTGTAAAAATTAAATAATCAAATGGAAAACATGGATATCCCGTTAGAAGCTTTCTCTCTTCTTTTTTTTTGATAATTAAATACGGATATTCTTTTTCCAATCTCTTATCCGCTGGACTAATATAAATATTTTTCAAACGAAAAATAATTAAAAAAATTATTATATAACAAAAATTTACATTTGGTGGACACGGTATGTCCAAAATATACATGCCTACTAGGTGATACCCGTGCTACAGCACGGGATTATATATTTTGTTAGTTATTTTTTTTTGTAATTTGTATTTTTGTAATATAGTTTTTTATTTTGATTTATTTTCTTTGTTTATATAGTGTTTATTTGTATATTTGGGATTATACAGTAAATTGGAAATCCTAATAGAGTAAGTAGTTTGTAAAATGTATTTTTTCATAGAAACAGACACACCACAATAGTAGATAGTAGTTTTGTAAGAGAATAGACACTCCGCAATATCGGATAGTAGTTTTGTAAGATGATAGATACACCCTGCTTCCATGGCTTAATTTATAGTTTGATAAAAATACATGTTTTAACGGATTTAACTCCAAAAAAAATTTATATTTTAAATTTTTAAGAATTAAAATATTAATATTACTTAAATATTTTATAGACTTTAAATTTATTATAATATTTTAAACTTTCGACGGAGTTCAAATATTTATAATAATTTAACCATTCTATAAAAATTTAAATATTTAGAATATCTTAAACTTTTTAAAAAAATGTAAATATATTATAATATATTATAATATGTTTACTTTTTAAAAGTTTAAATATTCTCAAATATAGAACCAAATTAAACTGTTAAATTTGGATACCTGATAAATCAAGTTTCCTGCTCATTTGTACTCAAAACATTTTAGTCACATATTTATAGTGATTATGAACCATATTCCAAAATATTTAGTCGATGTGGGATATACAATACACTTTTCTGTAAATTAGTTTACAACTTTACATATATATAATTTCTGCGTTTTTAATTCTTTCTATCTATACTACTCACAATTAATTACTATAATTTCGTTAAGGAAATATTATAATATCGGAAATCAAACAATTTAGTCAGATTTGGTAACTTGAATATTCGTTTTTTAAGATTTTAACTGAATCACTAAATATTCCTTTTAAAATATTATCTGTTAAGATCAATCTCGGTAATTAAGGAAATATCCGAATTTTTGGTAATTAAAATTTATGATTTTCATTTAAATACCTTAAAAGAAAATGAAATAAGAGTGTTTGCCTATATCGAATGAGTTTGTTTGGGATCTTAAATAACTAATCTTGAATGAAATAATATACTGGATCCGAAAAATATTATTCTGGAATACAAACAGATCCGCGGGTTTTTTTCCTTCTGTAGTCGGATATTTTAGGATCCGCGTCCCGACCCGGCAATTTTTTAAGTGATCGACCAAGGGTATTTTCGTCATTTAAAGAAATCGAAACTATAGGTTAATTAGATTAAATTTTGTGATTCTCTAATCATTTTTAATGAAAAACCTACCAAAACCAAGTCATGGTCCATTTTTACTCTAGAGAGTACTTCTGGTTTAATAGTATAGATGTTTCTCATTTATAACTTATTGAACCATATAATATATAATAAGAATAAAGAAGTCAATTAATTTTGTAATATTTTTATTATAACATATGATATAAATATAATATGAATTATATTTATATTTATGTTTGTTCTATACGTGAGTTTGAGAATGTATGTTTTTGATCGAAAATACAAATTGGTCCCATATTGAGAATGTTTTCTTTTATGCAACAAAATTTGAGAACGGGTGTAGGACATGATGGAACATGATAAAACGGAAAGAGAATTACGTCCATCCCTAAATATTTGTATTTGTCTCAAACGGGTTTTCATCATTGTTAGCAGTTATATATTTGATTTGATAGTTCACTAATTTAATAGAATCTAACCAATCATTTATCTGATTTAGTTTGTTATCAGTCCAACCATGATGTTGTTCCGAATTTTAAAATATTGGTGAACCCATTATTATTTTAAATTTTCAAACATTAATAAACTAAACCAAAAAATCAAACTAAAATCTCAATTAGTATGAGTTTGATTATGACTACTAAAATAAATTAGTTTATAAACATAACTCCGCACGTATGTATGGGTCCGAACCTAGTTGTAGAGTAAATTACAAATGTAAATCAACGAACCGGATTAAACCGGGACGGTCATGTTTCCAATTTTCCAAAATAAACCGGCAACAGAAATAACGGCATAAAATAATAATTTCTTGTCGTCGTCTCGAAGAAGAAGAACAAAAAATAATAATAAAAAAATATGTTCGTCGTCTTCATCAACCTTCGTCTCTGACCTGTTCCTCTAATTCTCTCATTCTTCAAAAATCTCTCTTTGGAGCTGGAGGGTCAACCCACCCCCTCCTTCTTCCAAACCTAAACCTCTCTTTTCATGCTAACTGCTCTTCACCCACCACCACCATCACCGTCTCCGCCGCCATGTCTCATCTCCGCATCTTTCTCCTCCTTCTCCTCTCCGTCTCCTCCCTCTCTCAGCCTTCTCCTCCTTCAGGTATCACCTTCCTTCCATTACGTTAATTCCTCATAATCTATACGATTCGCTTACAATTTCTACAATTCAGCGATTCTGATCGATTGTGGCGCCTCCGAGTCCTCCGTAATCGACGGCAGAAAATGGCAATCCGACGAAGCTTTCGTCTCAAGCGGAACACCGAAGACCGTCCCCGACAAAGCCCTCGACCAAATTCTATTCACCGTCAGATCCTTCCCTCTTGAAACTCGCCGCAAGTTTTGTTACGTGGTGAGCGTTTCTCGTGGCTGGAAGTATATGATCAGGACGACTTATTTCTACGGTGGGGTTAACGGAAAAGACACTCCTTCGCCGCCGGTGTTTGATCAGATTGTTGACGGCACGTTCTGGGGTGTCGTGAATACCACAGCTGATTACGCCGATGGTCTCGCTTCTTATTACGAAGGGGTTTTTATGGCTCAGGGGAAATCTATGAGCTTCTGCGTTGGTTCAAATTCTTATACCACTTCTGATCCCTTCATCTCAGCTTTGGAGCTTGTCAGGCTTGATGGGACTCTTTACAACTCCACTGACTTTTCCACTGTTGGGATGAGTCTTGTTGCTCGGCATGCTTTTGGTTACAGCGGACCTATCATTAGGTATTATAAAGTTCACTACTTTGATATAAAAGTTTGATTTTTTTTCCCCCTTAATTAACATTATTCATCTTTATTCAGGTTTCCAGATGATGAGTTTGATAGGTTTTGGGAGCCTTATTCGCTGAATTCGACTGGACCAAACAATAGGAAACTAGAGGTTTCTGGTTTCTGGAACCTTCCGCCTTCGAGGATATTCAACACAGATCTAAGAGCTACTCAAGTTCAGCCTTTGGAGTTCACTTGGCCTCCAATGCCCTTAGCAAAGGCTACTTATTATATTGCGTTGTACTTTGCTCATGATTCTGACTCGTTGGGAGATGGATCAAGAGTCTTTGATGTTTCTGTCAATGGTATAACATATTATAAAGAGCTGTCTGTTACTCCAGCTGGTGCGGTTATCTTTGCAAGCAGGTGGCCTCTTGAAGGGTTAACGACGTTAACTTTAAGTCCTAGAAGTGGTTCAAACCTTGCCCCTCTTATTAATGGTGGTGAAATGTTTGAGTTGGTACCTCTTGGAGGCAAAACTCTTGTTCGAGATGGTAAGACTGATTACAGCACTGAATGATTGAATTTGGTTTTTGTGGTAGTTAAAAAGTAGCATAACTGCTGATTAAATGCTGAATTTGTGTTTCTTCCTTATGCAGTAACTGCTCTAAACGCAATTAAAAAGAGTTTCAAGAACGCACCAGCTGATTGGAATGGGGATCCTTGTTTCCCTAAAAATTACACTTGGTCTGGTGTTACCTGCTCTGAAGGCCCTCGAATTCGCATAGTCACCTTGTGAGTTGGAATTTTGCGGAATTGTGTCGCCCTTATTTGTTGATGCGTCAGTTTGAGATTACTGACACTCTTCTAATTCATTGATTTTCCAGGAACTTAACTAATATGGGAATTTCAGGTTCCCTAGCACCTGCAGTTACCAAATTAACAGCATTGTCCTCCATGTAAGTACCTTGACTATCGAACTATTAGTTCTATGCCTGAGTGACAAAAACATCTGCTGATATTCGTGTCTTATGAACAGTTGGCTAGGAAAGAATTCTCTCTCGGGAAGTTTACCTGACTTCAGTTCACTCAAACTGCTGGAATCACTGTGAGAGGATAATTATATTATTTCACTACATGTTATGCAGATTTGCACCTGTCAGTAACGATAGGCTACAATTGAACAGAGACTCATAAGCTAATCTCATGTTTTGTATCTATGTACTAGGCATTTGGAAGACAATCGTTTCAGTGGAAATATTCCTCCATCTCTTGGTGGAGTGCCGCACTTGCGAGAGCTGTAAGTTTCCATTCTTCTGATAATTGATTTTAAATGTTTCTGTAGAATAAACTGCAAATTGCTCAAGATTCTTGACTTGTAGATGGAGAAGATATAATACCTTATATATTCATTCAGTAATACAACAGTTAGCCCTTCTTTACTTTGGCATCAACACTTTTGTCTTTAAGCTTTGCTTTCTAAGATTCAAAGTGCATAATAAACTATATACCTTATATACATTTTGCAGTATACTAACATAACTGTAATCATGTCTCCTCTATAGACTCTTCCGAGATACATCATTTCATTGTCGCCATTTTGTTGCCAAGAGCACGAATTTTCTGATTTAGCAATGTATGTTTTGTGGATAATTAGGTTCTTACAAAACAACAACCTAACTGGCCAAATTCCAAGCAATCTTCTTCAGAAGCCTGGACTAAACCTAAGGTAAGCTACAAAATTCCCAGAGTGGTTTTAACCATCCATATCTGAGTAATGTCTCGTTTAGAACCAGCTAATGCCAAATATTCTCTGATTCTTTACACTTCAGGACTTCTGGTAACCCCTTTTTGACTCAACAGCCACGTTGATTCGGCCTTTAAAGAAGAAGACGACAATGATTTGAGTTTGTGTTATACATTTTGTAGAGCTTGTGTGAAAATTAGAAGCCTCACTCACGTGTACAATCTACTTAACATATATGTTTCATTCTTTGAACACTTTGGGAGGGGGGGAGGGATAAGAGAACACTGATTTGCATGGGTTTGTAATATCATTCTATTGTGTAATGAAACATACGTTGTATTATGAATATTGTGATAAATTAATGGAGTTTATGTGTTTTTCCTCTAAATACAAATCGGTTCTACTGAGGTCAGTGAATCACCTGAATCTACTAAACTTTAAGATATTTTTTGATCAAATATCTATCAAATATGCCAAACAAGATAAATAAACAAAGGACAAGAGAAACGTGAAAATAATGAGAGCTGTAGTGTCTGCAAAAGTGGAGCCCGATTCGAAAATGGTGAAGCAGAATCAATTGGTGCAGAAAAAAGTAAAAATTTAGAAAACATCTGAATCTTGCATGTGCCCATCAGTCTTTCATCTTTCATTTTCTCATCATTAACTAACAAACAGACTACTCTGTTTTTCTATTTCTCTGTCTCATTATTTTTGTTTTCTTGACATTTACTCGTTTGTCTCGCATATTTCACATCTCAACATGCAAACAAATCTAAAATCACATCTTCATCTTTTCATGATTATTATCTTTTGGATCCATAAAAATGAAGATGAACTGTTCTTACTTGAATTTCTTGACACTTAACACATTAGATCTCAAACCATAAAGCTTAATAGAACACAAAAATACATGCATTAGAGTTACTGACCAAATGAGAAACACTCAAGAATCCGAACAAATCAACCAATAATACTGTCAACCAATAACACTCAAAGATTCGATATTTTCTAAGTGCGTCTCTCTACTCTGTTTTTCTTAAGCGAAAGTGGGAACAGAGGAGGTAATGGAAGAGATGATTTGGAAGGAGTGCAAATAGGGACATGAATCATCGGCCTAATCCTCATACTCGCCGATCTCGTTCTTTCCAACCCTTTCTTACCTCTCTTCCCTTCTTTCTCTCTCTCCACTCTCTTCGCCGCATCCTCAAGCGAGCTCGATGATGATGTAGAAGACGAAGGAGACAAAGACGATACCGTCCTCACCGTAACCGGCGAAGCAGACGGATTCCTCTGTTTCTTCAACCTCAAAAGCTCTTTCCAAAGAACCGTACACTTGGGAGGACGAGGAGATGGATCTTCGTCTATATACCAACTCACTCTGTTGTTACTATTCATCTCCTGATCTTTCTTCATCACTTCCGCTTTACGTTTCTCTTCATCTTCGTTTGTCTTCAAGGTAATGTTTTTAAGCTTCTCTGAGTGCTTTACTTGCCAAAAAGGAAGCAACTTACCTTCGGAGAAGAGTTCATCGGCGGTATGCATCTTTTGTGGACTCACATTTTCCGACAAGAACTCAAAGTCGGAGACTTTCACTGACCCTTTAGCGACATCTTTCTCTAGTTCCTTACACATCACGGGGCTGATGCAGATGAAATCTCCACCGTCGGATAAATCAGCTGAGAAGGATATACGAGGTCCAATCAACGGTGGTGATTCCGTCTTTGAAACCGTCTCTGAAACCATATCTTCTCTTGTGATGAAGAAGATCTGATAGATACGAGCAAAGAGTACTGATTGATCTCTTTGCTTATAAAACTTTGGTGGAAGTAGCAAATCGTGGTATAGACGTGTGGCTGATTGATTCTTGTCTGGAAGTATTAAGAGAAGAGAGTTCTAGCTAGCTAGTGGTAGACTTTGTGAGAGTTATACATGATGGAGATAATAAATAACAAGGGGGAGAGAGAGAGAGAGAGAGATGAGGTCTGGAAAAGGAGAAACAGAGTAAGTTGATTAATGTAATTAAGATTAATAAATTGAGGTTAAGAAGATATAGTACTAATGAGGAAGACGACCACATGGACACGTTGGGGGGAGACACAAGCAGACAAATTAGAGACATGTAATTAGAGTTGTGACTTTAAAAGCCTGTTTTGAGATTTAAGAATAATAGAGATGAGCCATGCAAGTATGCAACTTATATTTATATAATCTTACATCAATCGAGGTTACTTCAAAAATAGTATAAGATAGAAAACGCTTTTTTTTTTTTTTTTTCTAATAGAGAAGCTGATGGATCACAGAGTCAATGGGGGAGTTGGGAATTAACGAGAGAGAGTGCATGAAGGAAGGAGGGTAATGACCAGTTAACACATGTCGGCACATGCATGTAATGACACTAATTAATAGGAATTCTCTTGCTTAGAAAACAAAATTCAACTGAAGATCCAAATATCATCCTTCATGAAACTTTTACAAAATCGGTTCTCTTGTTTAATATCTTGAGAATGCATGCATGATCTTTGTCTTGGTTTACGAGGATTGGACGATTAATTGCAATATTTTTAATAATAGTTTAGCACACTTAATTCNTTTTTTTTTTTTTTTTTTTTGTTGTTGTTGTAAAAGCTATCATTTAAATTTAAAAGTCACGAGTCCAAAATTACATGCAGACAGCTCTAAAATTATTTTTATCTCGAGAGTATATATATTTCATAATATAAAACACTAATAGCAAACTATTGGGTATGGGACAAACAAACAGACAATAATAATCTAATCAAATTGGGGTATGTATGAATATATTGAAGTAATATGATGGTAATAAAATAAATAAATACTTGGAAGCACGTTGGAGCTGCGGGTTTCTTGGTGTTGGACCACTCTTGTTTTAGTTCGAATTTTTCTTCTACTTCCTTTGTTTTTCTTTTGTCAACGTTTCGGTTCAAGTTTTAGTCTTATTTTTAGTTTTTACTCTAACAAGTAATATTGTTTATCAAATTTCAAATGCATATTTTTACTAGATCTGTTTGCTTCTTTTCTTTCTTATGTTCTATAATTTCATTGAATTTTAATGGTAGAATGTAGGTCTTGAATGTTTTTGTAGATTATGAAATAGACTTTAGTTTTTGGTTTTCAAAAACTCATTTTAATTTCTTTTAAGTATAGACTTGTCACATTTAAATTGTATGTCAGTCAGTGGCGGATCCAGAAAATAAATTTAGGGAGGTCAATTACAGAACAAAAAAAATATTTGTGTTGTATTAGTGGTTTGAACCCTGGTTTAGGGAGGTCAACACTAAATAATTTACCATCTGTGCTACTAAAACCTTGTAGAATTATATGTAAAAACAACTATTTAATTAGTTTACCCAGGTCAGGTGACCTACCTCTCCCCAACGTAGATCCGCCCCTGATGTCAGTTAGCCTTTTATTATTTCCATTATACTCAGAGCAATTTGGTTACAATAAACGAGGGAAAATAGATGCGAAAATCAGACATACCCACACACAATTTATTATTTCTTTGTCTTGGATAACATCATATATCAGGAGCGTTGGATTTCTACGTCGAGTAACCCTGCTTGCGGCCTTATGTATATATATTTTCATCGCAGGTTCGATTCCTTTCCCTTACTTTAGTATTATTTTATTTTCAATACTTAGTAGGCCCAATTTTTTCTTTGCTCCCGGCCCACTCTCATATAGCGCCGGTGATCGGATTTAAGTTTCTAACCTAGAAATTTAATAAGTACAATTCATCAGTTACAATAACATTTACAACTTACACAATTAAGTAACTTTTAAACCGACTTAATATGAAAAAGGAAAAAAAACAATATATTTTTTTCATTTCATTTCTGTAAATTGTATTGTTTTGTTTACACCACAGATTGCATAACCATATATTAACATTTCATTTCTGTAAATTCTTTTTTTTTTTTTTTTCTAAATCTGTTGGATTTCATTCTCATATATATATATATATGGGATATGGACACAATAAAAGCAAAAAGATCTTATAACAAAACAACAAATCAATTAAAGTGTCAAACTTTAAGTGGCTGTTACATAGTATGTAAATTTCATCCAAGGAATCAAATCCTCCTAATTAAGAGATATATAGTTTTGACTTAACAATTACATTTGATCAAAACAACAATATATAATAGCAAAAAACCTCCCCCTAATTTACTGCCATAAAGTGAATACAGAGATTTGTACAGCTTTCAAATTCCTTCTTAAACTTATCCATCTTTCTTTTTATGAATGAATCTTATATGTCAGATCAGAAAGATTAGTCTAAGACAATTCTTACATATACATAAAACCTAGCTATCACGCCCCCAATACAATAATATTACAATATCATGTCGAAACGAAACGTTTGCTACATAGTTTCCGTAATCATATTCATCCTCTTAGCTCTCTCCATGATTGGTTTGATCCTAGCGCAAACCGTGTTCAAGCCAAAACATCCGATATTACAAACCGTGTCTTCAACCGTCGAAGGCGTATCCACAAATCTATTGCCACCAGATCAGATCCAGGTGAACTTCACTCTCACACTCGAGATGCTGCTCACGAACCCTAACGTTGCGGATGTCACGTACAAGACGGTGGAAAACTTGGTTTATTACAGGGATACGCTGGTGGGAAATCTCTCTCTACCTTCAAGCACGTTACCAGCGAAAGGCTCAGTGATGTTGGCATGTCCTCTAGTTCTTCAGATCGATAAATTTGTCGTCAACTTGGGGGATATCGCGCAAGATATATTGCATGGGAAAATAGTGATGGAGACAAAAGCAAGAATGCCAGGAGAGATCACGTTGTTGGGAATCTTTAAAACACATATGGATTCATTATCGCATTGCAACCTTGTTCTTGGGTTTCCTTCAATGAAAGTGTTGGAACAAGTTTGTGATCTCAAAACTAAGCTGTAACTGTTACGTTTTTTTTTTTGTTTTTGTTCTATAGGCTATAATAGTGCATGTTTTAATTATAGTTTTTCGTAATAATAAAAACATTGTATTATTCATTTCAAGTACCTTCTTTTATTTTATTTTGTTGTTTGTGTTACAATCTTATATAATAACATAAGGTTTTTTCTAACTTTTACTCACATTGCGACATTTGGCATTCTCTTTTACTGACATCTGTCATCCTTTATTTCTATTTTATTATTTAACAAAATTATATCATTTTCAATTCCAAATAGTCATAGTTCTTTTCCTAATGTTGGTACAATTGACATATATTTTTAAATCCACTTTTATATTTTAAATTTTTTTATCAAACAAAATCAAATTATTTTATAATAAAATCTCATATTATGTATATGATAAGAAATGTAATATTCTATAACATTTACTAATAAATAACTGATATTTGATACATCTATTTTAAACATTTTTCTTACATTTTATTTAATTTGTCCTTCATCCTTAAAATAAAAAAAACACACTATTTTATAATAAAAGAAAATATCATAATAAAAATCATATCTTGGATGCGATAATAAAATTACACAACAATACTTCCACTAAAATCCTATAAAATTATGATAAATTACACAACAATAGCTTCTTCTTACATATCAATACACATATCAACATAAAATCGATCTTGTCAAGAGCATTTCATAATTGTTCTCATGTTCAAATCATATATATATATATATAAGAAGATTTTCATATATGTTGACTTTCTTGATTTTCTATCTATTTATTTCATTAGAAAATTGTAAGTGACATATTTAAAATAGTATTAATTAAATCATTAAGTTTGATTATTTCTTATATGGAAAATATATTAAAATCTAATATTTAATATCATGTAGTGGGTTACAAATTGCTTTTACCATGCATTAAAGAGAGTAACTGTTAATAAAATATTAACAAATATTAAAACACAAATTGTATTACAGTTAATACATTAAAGTGTATTCATATGATGAAAGATTTGTTTTAAATTTTTTTCAAATATCATTGGAGTTACATTTTAAAGAATTAATATGCAATAAATTGTATTAATGATTACTATTAAAGAAAAATAAAATATCATGTTGTTTTATATCTTTAAACTATATTAGGATAAATTGATTTGATCTTTTGGCACAAAAATGTGAAGCAAATATTATAACTTTTTTGTCAAAAAATAATTATTATAATATTATAATATTATTATAGCTTGAAATTAGTAAAGAGTTTAATAACCATCACATTATATTTTTCTGAGATTATGATATTAATATTAAATCATTAATAATTGGAAATTTATTTTGTCCAAAATTATAATAGTAATAATTCTTTTTTTTGCAAAATTTTAATTTTATGGTAATTATATAAGATATTGATAAATGATATCTATATATAATGACTAAAAGGACATTACATATATAAATGTCAATATATTTTTTAGTACAGAAATATCATTTAAATATAGTGAATATGAAAAATAATGTATGTAGTTTTGAGAAAAATAAATTAATAATTGAGAAGTGAGGATATGTGTCAAAAATATACGCTGCCAAATGTTGCCGTGTTATGTAAAATTAGGCAAATATAACTGTTATGACACCAAATACCCTAATTCCCAAATTTGTAACTGTTAATAAAATATTTTGAACCTAAGAATAACATCTATCAGACATTTACTTAAATACTTGGACTCATATTTACTCTCAAAATTTTAAACTATATTATATAGAAGCCATGGAATGGAATCAATGGATATTAAAGGTTCAGCTAAAGTCTTGTCAAGATACAAGAAGGTAGATTCTTAAAAAAAATGATTAACTAAATTTTAATCTAAATTCTTTTATTTACTTTTTAATAAAAATTTACTCTTGGTTTTTATATATGTAGACATTATTTTAACTTTCCTGAGAATTAGTTAAACGTCTTTATTTTAGGTTTATGTGTTTTTTTTAACATCTTATCGAGAAAGGAGCCAGACCAGTTCCCGAGGACAAGCAGACTAAACAACCTTAGACCACAAATTTATATTATGTTTTAAAGCCATCAAATAATATGTATATTATAATAGTCACAATATATTTTCCTCACTATAATCTATTCCATCCATTCCTTATTAATCCATTTTCTAGAGAAAAACAAATGTTGCACAAAAAAAAACAATTTTTAGGTTTTCTAGATTTTTTTAATAAGTAATTAATGACAAATTGTAAATTAAAAAAAATGAACTGAATATTATTGGTTGAAATTCATTAATCACAAAAATAATGCAAGTAAATTCGGGTTTTAATATGTTTGAAAATCCTAAAATATGGATTAATTTGGAACAGATGGAGTATTGTCTAATATAACAATTTAATACAGTCTCATATAATTTTAAAAATTTTAAATGATGGGAAGTGTTTTTAGTCAAGTGCTTACAGTACCATTTCTGCGACCGATCCCACAGGAGCTCGATTTCACTAAGTCGTATTATCTCTCTTAGTAGGGACTGGATATGAATCAGGTCTTGTCGATTATATGTTGACAAAAAAAAAATCCAATGGAAAAAGGCTGGAATATGATTTGTGGCAACATCTCATTTTGTTGGATGAAAGGGATTTTGTTTTATATTACAATATTGGCTAGATTGTGGAGAATCACTATCCATGAAGATGGAGGCATATCAAAGGGATTTCAAACGTTTGGACCGAACAAAATAAAAGTTTATTATATAAAAGTAAAGTGAATTGTAAAAAAAGCAAGCAATGGAAAAAATGGTACATCAATACTCCATAGTATAAAATCTATAAAAGTTAAATGTTTTATTTATGAAATCATTCACAAAACATAAAAAGTTGAGGCAAATTAATTCAAGAGTGATTGAGAGATAATATTTAGTATGATAATGTTTAATATGTTTAGTATTTGGAGTTTAGGGTTTAAAATTTAGTTACTTTGTATATATATAAGGATATTATTTAAAATGGATTACAAGAGAAGGTATTTCTTTTAAAATTATTTGTTGTTAAGTATTACTTTTAGATTATGAAAGTAAAATTAATATATAGAACAACATTAGATTATCTATCAAAGTAATTATATAGTAAGGTCTTACAATTTTATTTTTAGACTACTTATCAGTTTTTTCAAAAAAAAAAAACTGTAAATAAATATAATTTATCTTAATTACTTAACAAAAATACCAAATTAAATTAATTTTGCAGTAACTAAAACAATGGTCATATTATTATAATAACATATTATTTAAATATTTTCAACAATACTATGTGTACTTTTTTCTCTATCAAAATGATTCTTTTATGAATTGCATCATATAACAAATATCTATAAAAATATTGTAGTTAAACCATAATATTATAAAAATTATTTTTCAATATATATAGTAACAATTACACGTACATTTCATATAGAATTAAATAGAATCTTCATTTTTTATTTCAAATTAATAATGCATGCATAACCCACGCATTCTATTTTCTAGTTAATAAATATATTTTGGTGAGAAACAAAGACACGAAATCAACGGATAGCGACATCATCGTCACAAGTTAGAAAAGCGTGCCTCCTTTTTTAATTTTTTTATTTAGTAATCTTCGGATCTTCGGATCAATTCTGTTCTTCTCTCTCTCTGATTCAGAATCGGAAACTATGGATTCTTCATCATCATCCGACGCAGCACGACGTCGTATCAACGCTATCCATTCTCATCTCGTTACGTCTTCTCGCTCTTCCCCTCTCCTCCGTTCCAATCCAACCTCCGGCGAATTCGGTCTTGGTCCGTATTCTCTCTCAATCTCTGATTTACTTACTACTAGGCTAGCTTAGCTTCGTCTCTCTAGTTGCTGATTCCGTTTTGGTATTCTGATCGGAATTAGATAACGGCTACAGTGTTGTTCTTCCTGAGAAATTGAATACTGGCAATTGGAATGTCTACAGGTTTCCCTCTTCTTCCTCCTCTCCTTTTCTCTATCTCTCTGTTTCAATTCCGTTTGATTTCAAAATTTTACTCAGATCTGTAAAGTCTCCGTTCAAGCTCGTTAGTAGATTCCCAGATCATCCTGACATCGCTACTCTCCATGACAATTTTGAGTATGGCAATCAGAAATCCCCCCTTCTTCTTGTATTTATCAATTTTTTTGAGTCATCTCTCTGAATTGTTAGTGTTCCTTTGTTACTATGTAGGCATGCTGTTCATGATTTTCGTGATTACAAGTATTTAGGAACTCGTGTTCGTGTCGACGGAACTGTTGGAGAGTGAGCTCCTCTCTTTAACTTTACTCTTAGAGTTATGTATATGCTTCCACTCTTTACGTGACTCTTGTTTCTATAGCTATAAATGGATGACATACGGAGAAGCTGGTACTGCAAGGACAGCTCTTGGTTCTGGTTTAGTTCATCATGGTATCCCCATGGTAATTTTCTTTGATTCTAGCTTTTCTTTCCGATTGATCTTGAGTTTTGCAGCTTGACTCTCAAGTGTCTCTGTTTTTCTTCTACCAGGGATCAGCTGTTGGAATTTACTTTATCAACCGTCCTGAGTGGCTCATTGTTGATCATGCTTGTTCTTCTTATTCTTATGTGTCTGTTCCTTTGTATGATACTCTTGGTAAGCTTCTGGTTACAGCTTATGATTTCAATTGCGCATTTGTTACGGATGTTCATGATGATAATACTCTTTTTTTTTTTTTTGAGTGAAGGTCCTGATGCTGTCAAATTTATTATCAATCATGCAACTGTGCAAGCTATATTTTGTGTGGCAGAGACTTTAAACTCTGTGAGTTCTTCAATCTGCTGCTTTAATTTCCTTCTCTTTTTCTTTATTCTTACTTGGATGATAGTAAGAAAAGAACCTTTCTTACTCAAATGATGTGTATGTTGCTGATTGTTTTCCTTCAATTGCTCGTACTTTTGCTAAATGATCGTTTTCCTGACTTCTTTTTGCTTGCTTTCCTGTTTTTGCTGGAGGTTTCAGTTACTTAGCTGCTTGAGTGAGATGCCAAGTGTACGCCTGGTGGTGGTATGAAGACGACACCTCAAATTTTTTTTATTGATTACTCTTTGAGTATTATGACTACAGCTTTCAAATTAATTTTTTTTCTCTCTGTTTGTGATACTTCTCATGGACCAAGTAGGTTGTTGGAGGGTTGAATGAATCTTTACCCTCTCTTCCGGCATCAGCAGGAGTGAAAGTTGTATCATATTCGGTGTTATTGAATCAGGTACTTGTGTAATTTTGTAATTCAATAACCTTCTTCTGAAGATAAGTAGGACTAAGGACATTCTATCATTTTAGATTTTGCAAGTTCTTACCAGTGCTATTATGAGTCGTGTTCTGTTTATTACCAACCAGGGTTTCATCAATATTTATACAACACTGGGTACATAGTAGGTCATATATGTACAAGTGTACTTCCACATCATTGTACTTTTACCTAAAACTCGAGATCAATTAATATCAGGACAACTGTTATACCTTTCCCATATATCCATCATAGTTTTCTCTTTGAGATAATCATAATATAGTCACCCTGTATCCTTTTCGCTGCTAGCAGCACAGTTGTGGTCCATGTTGGTTTCATTGTTTTCTGACCAAAAAATTTTGTTTCAGGGTCGTAGTAACCCTCAGCGATTTTTTCCACCAAAACCCGATGATGTTGCAACTATATGCTATACAAGCGGAACAACTGGGACACCCAAGGTTTTGCTTACTTGAAATTTTATCTTCAAACTAAAATAGTACTGTTCTTTATTTCATATTTACCCAGACTATAGCATCTAACTTACTGTTTATCTTATCCTGTATGTCTCGTTCCTCCCTGACCTGTTCTTCTTCTGGATGAAATATGTTAAAGGGAGTCGTTTTAACTCATGCAAACTTGATTGCAAATGTTGCTGGCACCAGCTTTAGTGTGAAATTTTTCTCTTCAGATGTGTAAGTGCTTTGCTTCTTTCTACCAATAGTTCAAGATTTTCAATGTTCTCCTCTGTATCTATTGCTATATATATCTTAATTCTTAAGCGTTCTTGTTTCAGATAGACTATTAGTAACTGATTTTGTCATAATCTCTTCTACTCTCCAGTTACATTTCGTATCTTCCATTGGCACACATTTACGAACGAGCTAATCAGATCCTGACAGTGTACTTTGGTGTTGCTGTTGGATTCTACCAAGGGGTTAGAGACTGATTTTTCTCATTAACCATGATAGACCTATGCACCTGCGATCTGTTTTTTTTCTTATACCTGCCCCTTTTCTGTTGATTTGATTGGACAAACCACTTGCAAAATTTTCTGCAGGACAATATGAAACTACTGGATGATTTGGCTGCTCTGAGACCTACTGTATTCAGCAGTGTCCCTCGATTATACAATAGAATTTATGCTGGGTAATATAATAGCTTTGGTTTGTTGATATGCGCTCTCTGCTGCTATTGAGAATTCACTGAACTAATGTAAAGTTGTTGTCCCCAGTATCATTAATGCAGTAAAAACCTCTGGTGGGCTGAAAGAAAGACTCTTCAATGCTGCCTATAATGCAAAGAAGCAGGCTCTCTTGAATGGTAGGTCCTGCCATACTTAGATATTGAAACCAAACTGTGAAATTCTGTAGCTTTATTTTGTAATTTCTGATACAGCAAGGGCACTTTGATTACAGTTGAGTTCTAAGATATGATAGTAGTATTTCCTTTAAACAGTTTTGGGCTTGATTTCCTTTGAATATGTACTGTTGGTTCAGGAAAGAGTGCTTCGCCCATATGGGACAGGTTGGTATTTAATAAGATAAAGGACAGACTTGGAGGACGGGTTCGTTTTATGACGTCTGGTGCTTCACCTCTGTCTTCTGAAGTGATGGAATTTTTGAAAATGTAAGTTTATTGCTTTTAAAATATTGTGTTATGTCATATTGTCCAATAGAATTTACCCTCAAGAATGAACACATTGTTTTCTTATAACTTCCGTTTGAATTTAGCTTGTGATTTTCTATTATCTTTGGTTTAATCTTGTGGTATGAATCTTCTTTAGATGCTTTGGAGGAAGGGTATCAGAGGGATATGGAATGACTGAAACATCTTGTGTCATAACTGGAATGGACGAGGGTGATAACCTCACTGGGCATGTTGGTTCTCCTAATCCAGCTTGTGGTGAGCTTTTTTACTGACTCTGCATAAGATAAGTAGAGTAATATGGAACTAAATATACAATTTAAATCGCTATATGGATTTAATACTCCTTCCTTTTACAGAAATAAAGCTTGTGGATGTCCCGGATATGAACTATACATCAGTGGATCAGCCCCATCCCCGCGGCGAAATATGTGTTAGGGGTCCTATCATTTTTACAGGCTATTACAAAGATGAAGTTCAAACGTATGAACACCTCTTGCATTGCAAATTCCTTTTTCACTAATTAAAATGTACCAAGAACTAATTCTTTCAGCAAAATGTATTATTGTCAGGAGAGAGGTCATTGATGAAGATGGATGGCTTCACACTGGAGATATAGGTCTGTGGCTGCCAGGAGGACGTCTAAAAATTATTGACAGGTAATGTCTGGAAAAGTCTAGGGAGTGCAAAGCTCTAGTTTTCCACGATTGGTTATCTATTTGGGGACTTGTTGATATCTTTTGAACAGAGTATAGCTTAGTAAAATTTCTCATTCTTTGAACAGGAAGAAGAACATCTTCAAGTTGGCACAAGGGGAGTATATAGCTCCAGAGAAAATTGAAAACGTCTATGCCAAATGCAAATTTGTGGGCCAATGCTTCATATATGGTATAGTAAATAAAATTTCGTAAATCATTTTGTATAGTATTGCTCTTAATTATTCCCTATCTTTACTCGTTTCCAATTTTCAGGTGATAGCTTTAATTCATCATTGGTCGGTGTTGTGTCGGTTGATCCAGATGTGCTGAAAAGCTGGGCTGCTTCAGAAGGCATTAAGGTAATATAACTTCCTTTACCTGATTCTCCCAATGTAACAATAGGAAACTAAATTTATACCACTTTGCTGAATGTAGTATGGAGGAGATTTGAGAGAATTGTGCAATAGCCCGAGAGTGAAAGCAGCAGTACTAGNAGAAAATTGAAAACGTCTATGCCAAATGCAAATTTGTGGGCCAATGCTTCATTTATGGTATAGTAAATAAATTTCGTAAAATCGTTTTGTATACTATTGCTTTATTCTTTCCCTAATTCACTCGTTTCCAATTTTCAGGTGATAGCTTTAATTCATCATTGGTCGCTGTTGTATCGGTTGATCCAGATGTGCTGAAAAGCTGGGCTGCTTCAGAAGGCATTAAGGTAATATAACTTCCTTAACCTGATTCTCCCAATGTGACAATAGGAAACTAAATTTATACCACTTTGCTGAATGTAGTATGGAGGAGATCTGAGAGAATTGTGCAATAACCCGAGAGTGAAAGCAGCAGTACTAGCTGACATGGACACTGTTGGAAGAGAAGCTCAGGCAATGCATCTCAGTAAACAATTTTCGTTTAGTTAATATTTCTCAAGTACGCTATCACTGACTTGAAAACAAACAAAAACATATGGTGCAGTTGAGAGGCTTTGAGTTTGCAAAGGCGGTGACATTGGTGCTGGAGCCATTTACACTGGAGAATGGTTTGCTAACTCCGACATTCAAGGTAAGTTCTGCCAGACCCGTTTGAGCAAATAGATTCGATGGTGAGATAATATTAGGAAACCAGTCGTGAATATGGATTGAAGCAAAAAGGATATGATTTGAATTTTTGCAGATTAAGAGACCACAAGCGAAGGAATATTTCGGAGAAGCAATAACAAACATGTACAAGGAGCTTGGTGCTTCTGATCCCACCGCTAATAAAGCTCGGTGATGTTAGTATAATCGTGTGATTAATAAAAAAAGCCCACTCGAAATGTTATGTTCATTCCAAATTGTATTCTTTTTTTGTTGTTCTCTTGCCACAATACCTATTTTTATTGAATGTTAGTAAAGGTAATAAAGGTGCTACATTATGTTTTCCCCTGTCCCTGTGTAATAAAAAGGCAAAACATTCCACAATTCGTTCGTTTGATATTTTTCACAGATTCTTCGGCCTACCACGAAACGACAGTCTTATTCACCGTATTCTACTTCTGTAAGACTGTAACCTTCAGATTGGATTCACTCGGCCAACTCACTATCCTGTTCGCAAGATATCTGATAATAAATAGTGTGATACGGTAAGATGTTATTAAAACTCGGTTCAGTTTTTGGTTGGCTCAGTATGGTTTATTAACCACGATTACTACTGCTGAGTGGCTGAGCCTGATTTAGTACAAGAAGATTTGACTGTGCAACCCAAGAATAATTGGAAAGAGAAAAAAAGATTGTGATCCAAAAAACTAATCGCAGACCATACAATAACCCATATATCTCGCATATTCTATTTCGAAACACAGTCCCAATTTTAGACAAGTCTGGATCTCATCTCAGTTTGGTCTGTGACTCTGTCATGTCTTCATCTCGTATAAATACGTGATCTCTTTCACCTTCTATGGCTCTATCCAACAGAGTCTGTCATTTCAAGCAGGGTCTCTGTCTCACTCAGTCTCTAGTCCGTGATCTCTTTAGTTTACAGTTACACGGACACAGACACACGCGCACACATACATATACAAACACTTTATAAAGTTTTGACGTATATATACTGAGTTTGCGTGGTGGTGTCTGATCGAGATTTTATTAAACATGGCTGTTGTTGTATCTAATGCGAATGCTCCGGCTTTCGAAGCCAAGATGACTGTCTATGTCTTCATCTGTGTTATTATTGCTGCTGTTGGTGGTTTGATCTTCGGTTACGACATCGGAATTTCAGGTTTATTCTCTTACTCTGTACTAGATTTCACCATACATAAATGCATTTCAAGAAAACTAAATAAAAACCTATCTTGCACCTCAAGTTACATGTTCTTGGTTTTCTTGAGCTAATCTTGATGATGACCTTTGGTTAAAAGGTGGAGTGACGGCGATGGACGATTTCTTGAAGGAATTTTTCCCGGCGGTGTGGGAAAGGAAGAGGCACGTACACGAGAACAACTACTGCAAATACGATAACCAGTTCTTGCAACTGTTCACATCGTCTCTTTACCTAGCCGCACTTGTGGCCAGCTTCATCGCTTCCGCCGTCTGTTCCAAACTCGGAAGGAAGCCCACTATGCAGTTTGCTTCTATCTTTTTCTTGATTGGTGTCGGCCTCGCTGCAGGAGCCGTTAACCTCGTCATGTTGATCTTTGGAAGACTCTTCCTTGGATTTGGGGTCGGATTCGGCAATCAGGTATATAAGTACTGAACTAGCTACAGGTGTCAAAACAGGTCACTCCGGAATTGAACAGTATCTAACTTAACCTCAAAATTTGCAGGCAGTGCCGCTTTTCTTGTCTGAGATTGCTCCAGCACAGCTCCGAGGAGGTCTCAACATTGTATTCCAACTCATGGTTACAATCGGAATCCTAATTGCCAACATTGTCAACTACTTCACTGCCGAGGTTCACCCTCACGGATGGCGTATTGCTCTCGGTGGAGCCGCGATTCCAGCTGTTATTCTCCTCTTCGGTTCACTGCTTATCATCGAGACGCCCACAAGCCTCATCGAGCGCAACAAAAACGAAGAAGGAAAAGAAGCCTTAAGGAAGATCAGAGGAGTTGATGATATCAATGACGAGTATGAGTCTATCGTCCATGCCTGCGATATAGCGAGGCAAGTCAAGGACCCTTACAGGAAACTGTTGAAGCCGGCTAGTCGCCCACCGTTGGTCATCGGAATGCTTCTCCAGTTCTTCCAACAGTTTACTGGAATCAATGCGATTATGTTCTATGCACCGGTTTTATTCCAAACTGTTGGGTTCGGAAGCAACGCAGCTCTTCTCTCTGCGGTTGTCACGGGAACGATCAATGTTCTTAGCACGTTCGTTGGGATTTACCTCGTTGACAGAACTGGCCGGAGATTCCTTCTTCTCCAATCTTCCGTTCACATGCTCATCTGCCATGTCATTAACTATATCTCTTGTCTTTGTTTTTATTTCTTGTGATTCAAGTTAGTAACTTGAAGATAGGTTTCTTGTCGCACAAGTTAAAGTAAAACTAACAAATCTCTTGAAACAGTTGATCATTGGAGGCATCCTAGCAAAGGGCTTGGGTATAACGGGAACACTCGGGAGGGCAGAAGCACTAGTAGTGGTGATCNGAGTTGATGATATCAATGACGAGTATGAGTCTATCGTCCATGCCTGCGATATAGCGAGGCAAGTCAAAGACCCTTACAGGAAACTGTTGAAGCCGGCTAGTCGCCCACCGTTGGTTATCGGAATGCTTCTCCAGTTCTTCCAACAGTTTACTGGAATCAATGCTATTATGTTCTATGCACCGGTTTTATTCCAAACTGTTGGGTTCGGAAGCAACGCAGCTCTTCTCTCTGCGGTTGTCACGGGAACGATCAATGTTCTTAGCACGTTCGTTGGGATTTACCTCGTTGACAGAACTGGCCGGAGATTCCTTCTTCTCCAATCTTCCGTTCACATGCTCATCTGCCATGTCATTAACTATATCTCTTGTCTTTTTTTTTTATTTCTTGTGATTCAAGTTGGTAACTTGAAGATGGGTTTCTTGTCACACAAGTTAAAGTAGCTAACAAATCTCTTGAAACAGTTGATCATTGGAAGCATCCTAGCAAAGGACTTGGGTGTAACGGGAACACTCGGGAAGGCACAAGCACTAGTAGTGGTGATATTTGTGTGCGTTTACGTGATGGGATTTGCGTGGTCATGGGGACCTTTAGGATGGCTAATCCCAAGCGAGACGTTTCCTCTAGAGACTCGAAGCGCAGGATTCGCTGTTGCAGTCTCGTGCAACATGTTCTTCACGTTCGTAATTGCTCAAGCCTTCTTGTCAATGCTTTGCGGGATGAGATATGGAATATTCTTCTTCTTCGCCGGTTGGATCATAGTGATGGGACTGTTTGCCTTGTTCTTCATACCAGAGACAAAAGGAATAGCCATTGATGACATGAGAGAGAGTGTGTGGAAGCCTCATTGGTTCTGGAAAAGGTATATGCTTGCGGAGGATGATCATCCTGACGTCGAGAAGAGATCTGCTTGAAATGCATCATTCTCTGTTGATGTTTCTTTTATTTTTTTTCCCTCTGCCTCTTACCTTCTTTTTTTAAATTTCTTTTCCTTGTTGCTTTTCTTTATTTAATTTTGTTTCGTGGGAACGATTAGTGTAATAAGACCAACTTGTTGGTTCAGGTTAGGGTTATCAATGAAAAATTCCATGGAAATTTTCCTCACATTCTTTTCTCATTTATTTACATTATTTGAATTGTTTCTTCATATAGTAGATTGAGCTTAAGCTTCAAACTTTAGATATTTCAGAATTACACAGTTTTGATTTTTTTGCTCAACGTTAGCAGAATCAGATTCTCTGTTTAATTGCTTGTACCGAACACAGGAGAACAAAACCAAGCAAGTAATCCGGTTGAGGAGCTAACCGTGAATTATTGACTAAAGCTATTTAAATCGTAACCTTCTTATCAGCGTCTTTCAGTGCTTTCTTTTTCAAAGGATAACAAAAGATTCACTCTACTCAATCCTCTCAAGTTCCTCTTACTTGCCAAGTCAAAATATGCAAAATTAGAAAATCTATTGAAGGGAGTGTCAAGTTTCACAAACATGTCAAACTAATATAGCTACAAGAATAAGATTATTTTGGTTATTTCTAGTCGGGAAGTATTTGCTCGTTGTCTGCATCTCCTTCTGTCTCAATGGTAGGCTTAGTAGGTCCAGCTCCAGGAGCTTGCTTCTTCTTGATTCCACTCACTATATCATCAATCCTCAGAAGCATACACGCCGCTTCTATCGCTGTCTTGAACGTTTGCGCCTTCACATTGTACGCATCCCATATCTAATCACAAAGTTGAAAGTATTAAGTCTCAAGAAACAACATAGTACTTTTACCAGAGAACATTGCTTTTTCANTGTTGATGTTTCTTTTATTTTTTTTCCCTCTGCCTCTTACCTTCTTTTTTTAAATTTCTTTTCCTTGTTGCTTTTCTTTATTTAATTTTGTTTCGTGGGAACGATTAGTGTAATAAGACCAACTTGTTGGTTCAGGTTAGGGTTATCAATGAAAAATTCCATGGAAATTTTCCTCACATTCTTTTCTCATTTATTTACATTATTTGAATTGTTTCTTCATATAGTAGATTGAGCTTAAGCTTCAAACTTTAGATATTTCAGAATTACACAGTTTTGATTTTTTTGCTCAACGTTAGCAGAATCAGATTCTCTGTTTAATTGCTTGTACCGAACACAGGAGAACAAAACCAAGCAAGTAATCCGGTTGAGGAGCTAACCGTGAATTATTGACTAAAGCTATTTAAATCGTAACCTTCTTATCAGCGTCTTTCAGTGCTTTCTTTTTCAAAGGATAACAAAAGATTCACTCTACTCAATCCTCTCAAGTTCCTCTTACTTGCCAAGTCAAAATATGCAAAATTAGAAAATCTATTGAAGGGAGTGTCAAGTTTCACAAACATGTCAAACTAATATAGCTACAAGAATAAGATTATTTTGGTTATTTCTAGTCGGGAAGTATTTGCTCGTTGTCTGCATCTCCTTCTGTCTCAATGGTAGGCTTAGTAGGTCCAGCTCCAGGAGCTTGCTTCTTCTTGATTCCACTCACTATATCATCAATCCTCAGAAGCATACACGCCGCTTCTATCGCTGTCTTGAACGTTTGCGCCTTCACATTGTACGCATCCCATATCTAATCACAAAGTTGAAAGTATTAAGTCTCAAGAAACAACATAGTACTTTTACCAGAGAACATTGCTTTTTCAGTCTTACCTTGCTCTCTTTCATGTCAGCTATTGCACCAGTATTCCCATCAATTCCAGTCCAAGCATTCTCCCCATTTGCATGCTAATTTAACCAAAAAAAATTGAATCGATGAGAGAAAAAATTCGGTGTCTAAAACATGTACAGAGATTTAAAAAATTGGTAGATGTAGATATACTTTTCCTTGCAATGCTGTCATAGTTCTGATCACGTTAACTCCACAGTTCTGAGCTAGAGTACGTGGAATAACCTCAAAAGCTATAGCAGCTGCTTCATATGGCCACTGTTCCAATAACATTCAAAATTAGATCACCCATTCAACTTGAAAATATCACAAGTTCACCACTACAAGAAAAGTGGTAGCAACCATAACAAACCTTTTCGATTCCTTCAATTGTTGCACTCTTCTGTTTTAAAGTGGCAGAAACTGTTAATTCTGTGGCTCCGCCGCCAGGAAGAAGCTTTGGGTTCTTGATGATGTTTCTTGAGACAGACATGGCATCCTGCAGGAAGGAATGCATCAGGTAAATGATAGTGACCAGCATGAGTAATATCTTATGTTTTGCACTATCATTCACACACCTGAAGATTTCTTTCCACTTCGTTGAGGAGATCTTTACTAGGTCCTCTTAAGAGCACGGTGCATGCTTTAGGTTCTTTGCAATCAACAATAAAGGCAAAGAAATCATATCCTATCTTCTTGACCTCAAACAAGCCAGCACCAGTACCAACGTCAGACTCTTGAAGTTCATCAGGCCTGTTCACAATC